>NC_089588.1:23798534-24096581 GCF_019320115.1 Miscanthus floridulus | reverse complement strand
GACCGAGCACCGAGGAGTGAGGAGTCCCTAGCGTCGTTGGCGATGACCGAGCACCGAGGAGTCCCCGGCATCGCTGGCGATGACCGAGCACCGAGGAGTCCCCAGCATAGGCGGTGATGTCCGAGCATCGAGGAGTCCCCAGCATAGGCGGCGATGTCCGAGCACTGAGGAGTCCCCGGCGAAGCTTGCGATGTCCGAGCGCCCAGGAGCGAGGAGTCCTCGGCGCCGTTGGTGATGACCGAGCACCGAGGAGGGAGGAGTCCTCGGTGTCGTTGGCGATGTCCGAGCACCGAGGTGCGACGAGTCCCCGGCGTCGCTGGCGATGATCGAGCACCGAGGAGTCCTCGGTGTAGGCAGCGATGTCCGAGCACCGAGGAGTCCCCGGCAAAGCTGGCGATGTCCGAGCACCGAAGAGCGAGGAGTCCCTGACGCTATTAGTGATGACCGAGCACCAAGGAGTCCCCGGCGTAGGCGGCGATGTTCGAGCACCAAGGAGTCCCAGGCAAAGCTAGCGAGGTCCGAGCACCGAGGAGTCCCCAGCATAGCTGGCGACGTCCATGCGGTGAAGTGTGCCCACTTACTCCTCGAGCACGAAGAAACCGAGCACTGAGGAGTAACTGGCGTAGCTGGCGATGAAGCACGAGCGACGAACAGTCAGTTGATCGATGGAGAAGTCTGAGCACCAGGTGATCCGATCACCTAGACAATGATCCTGCAATACAAACATGTAGAACGAGTAGTACATGATGTAAAAATAAATGAACTCTGGAGAAAAATCAGCAATGGTGATGAAATGGCGTATGCAGTTCAGCGATCAGTTGATGTGAAGATGTATTTATATTTAATATAAACCGCCTGAACAGTTAGTGTGTAGCTAAGTCTCCAGCCCTAGCTAGCCTGTTTAACCATAACGTCGAGTGAGGAGCCCGTGCACGTGTAGGAGGAACAAGCGTCGCTAAGGAGCCGCTGTCGACCACCCTTAACGTAGAGGGCAAACGCTTGTGCACGTGTAGGGAGGAGCTGGAGACAGGGCCATCTCTGGAGGCATCCGAGCATCAACATGACTGTTCAGGGGTTCAGAAAATCATTTGGAAAGCAAATATGGAGAAAACAGCTCGGAGAAACATTATAGCGATTAATGAAGATTGGAGAATATTTAAAAGAATATTAAAGCGTGACTTAGCTTTAGACAGAATGTCTAGTCGGCGACGTATGGCGTTATCTGGTTGGCGTTGACAGCGAGCACCTGGCGAGCGGTGAGTTGTTGGTGAAGACGACCTCGGAGGTGGTTCCGAGATCGGATCTGCTATCGCGGGGGCTGGTGTAGCCAGCGATGAATCGTCATCGTGGACCGACATGGATCTCCACGAGATTGATGACGAGAATGCGCTACTGATTTGAGGTCCATCTGGCTCGCCATGGGATCAAGCGCACACCCCTACCTGGCGCGCCAACTGTCGATAGAATATCGTCGGCAGTCCACCGAGGGGTATCCCGCGATTGTAGATTTGTCGGTGGGGGTGCGCGTGATCAGGAACCGGATGGTGACACAAGGCGCAGAGACAGCGATTTAGACAGGTTCGGGCCGTCTGATCGACGTAATACCCTATGTCATGTGTCTTTGGTGTATTGTATTGAGATGTAGTAGATATATCTAGATGGATCGTGTCCGCTAGGGGACCCCTGCCTCTCCTTATATAGTCTGGAGGAGCAGGGTTACAAGGTAAGTATCCTATTTGGTACTATACAATGTCTTGCGGTGCACGCCGAGCAGCGCCGTGCATGCCTTGCTCTTATGGGCTGGGCCACCCCTAGGGGCGCAGCCCATGTGGTTTGTCGTAGGTATCCGGGGGCCATACCCCCACACTACTCCATCATAACTACACGTGCAGATAAGGCAGGGCACTCAAGTCAACTGCAGTACCGAGGACCATACCCTGCACACCTGTAGGAAAGTACCATCAGGATATGACCAGACAGGCGCTTTAAGCCCTTCCAGGCATGTCAGAGCCCAAATAGTGTTGTGGGCGCCGACATTTGTCCTATAGTGTTATGGGCACCGACATTTGCCATCGGACATGAATTTTGACGGAAACATATGACAACCACTATGGTACAGAAGGAAACTCATGTCATCTACAGTAACAAACGTGGGGCCTCTATGCCGTCTGCTCCCCATAGGGTCACGACTCAGCACCCTAGTGTGTCACGCCGCCCGCCGGGGCAGGATGGGACGTGACCACTTGCTGAATGAACCAGAGCATGGCCATGTCCGCACGGTAGGCTCAAAGGAAAAGGAAGACCCGGCACCTTCAAAGACCTTCTCAGCCTCTGGTTTTTCCTCTTTCTCCCATGTATAATCCCTGCCCCCCTTGATCTATAAAAGGGAGGGCAGGGCACCCCACTAAAGGGATGGATCGATTCAACACACCACACACCACCTAACACATAGCTGAGCAGCGACCGAGCTCTCAGCACCCGTTCGACCTTTCCATCAGAGACTTGGGACCTGTCCCTCTCTCGTCTATTTGTACCCCTACTACGAACCTTTCAGTGCTAATAACACAAGCAGCAGGCACAAACTAGACATAGGGACATTCTGCCTGCACCAGTATAAACCTTGTGTCTTTTAGTACACCATCTAGGCCCAATGCGCAACAAATACAAATTTACTCATTGGTGTTTACTCGAAACACCGATAGTTGGCACACCAGGTAGGGGAACCTTTGTGCATTCCGACGTTAACATCAAGCCACGGATGGCTAGCCACAGAATTAGCTGGGTCCCGAGCGCACATGTGCGCTTTGGTCACCTGGACTTCATTGTCACAGTGGGAGGAGAGTTGGCATTGGCTCACGTCGCCATCCAACCTCTCCCCTCCATCGGCCTCAACTATGAGAGGTTTGAGTGCCAGCTCGATGTCTCCCTAGGACCCTAGCCATCCAAGGAAGACCAGCACCGCCTCACCTTTTCCGACGCCAACGACATGGCGTGGCTCATCGAAGGAGAACCTCTCTCTCTGGAACACCACATACAGAGTGCCTCGACAGTGGTTTCGTTCGGTTTACGCAACACTACGGCAACCGTTAGCCACCTTGTGGCACGACGCATGGTCCTGCCACCAACAAACAACGAGTTCATGGGGTTGATCAAACACATCACATAATCTCTCAACAACCTCCTTACAGAGGAGCCAGGGTCGTCCTCTAGCTCTGACACTAGCAGGGAGAGCCATCACCCCTCCTAGGAATGCTTCATGACAGGTACCCCCAAGGGACACATTGAAAGCATCTTTGAGGAGGAGGCTACCTCGGTAGACAACCTCAGTGACAAGGCCAAAGGGGAGATAGCGGCCCCACCTCACATGGGGGTGGAGCAGCTGAAAGCCCAACATCAGGAGATCGAGGAAGCGTGACTCCAGCTTGAGCAGGAATGCATGGAGCTCGATCGGGAGATCGAATGCCATGGAGACGGTGGGCGCGCTCGCGCCATGGCCCGCGATGTAAACCGGAGGATCATCACTGATGATGAAGCCCTTCCTCGCTTTGCTTAGGCAAGCCAGAACATCGCCGTTGCGGCTACCCTAATCCACGGTCTTCTAGAGGCTGCGACGCCCGACACGAGATTCGTATGCTGCTTGAGCGTGCGGCGGTGCAACAGGCAGAGAGCTCATTGTCTTAGTGATGTGAGCTCGATGCCAGCCGACGCACGCTATCCAGGCATCCCTCTAGGGACGCATTGGTCCACTAGGCACCATAGGGCGATAGGTAGCGCGCCACGCTCCTGGTGCATCAGCATCTCAGCCGTAACCGTGATGCACATAGCACTCTCATTGCTCGCAGGCGTACCCACAGCGATCCAAGAGAGGGAGCCAGCCGTGGCTATCATCCTCATCGTGGTGGACGCTATGACAGCGGTGAGGACCGAAGTCCAAGCCCCGGTCTACTAGGCCCTCAGGCGTTCGCCCGACACATCCTCAACGCTGCCTTCCCGCCAAGGTACCGGCCACCGACCAACATCCTGAATACTCTGGGGAAACAAACCCCGGACTATGGCTCAAAGATTATCGGCTTGCCTACCAAGATGGTGGCGTGGATAATGATGACTTCATTATCCGCAACCTTTCACTGTTCTTGGCCGATACAACACGAGCGTGGTTGGAACAACTGTCGTCCAATAGAATCTAGAGTTGGGTGGACCTAAAGGAGATCTTTGTGGGGAACTTCCAGGGAACATACAAGCACCCTACGAACCCATAGTACCTCGAAAACTACCGATACAAGGCTGGTGAAACCCACCGTGGGTACATCCGGCGCTTCTCCTGACAGTGCAATGAGCTACCTACATTGCTAATGCCGACGTTGTAAGGGCTTTCCTATCCAGGACTACCTACGAGTCTTTGGTTCATAAGCTGGGACGCAAGGGCCTGCAAACCACCAAGGAACTCCTAGACATCACCACCAGCCACGCCTCAGGAGAAGAAGTGGTCGGAGTGGTCTTCGATCGTCTCAATGGCAAGGCAAGGCGGGATGAGGGAGCCAGCAAAGGCACCTCCAATTGTTCTAACAAAAGGAAGAACAAGAAGCAATGGCGCGAGGACTCACTTGTGGCCGCTGCTGAACGCAAGGGTAGTCAGAAGCCTATAGAGGGCACTCCAAACCATTTCGAAAAATTAATGGAGGGGCCATGCCCAAACCATGCTTTTCTCGCTCAAGCATCTGTACAAGGACTGCAGCCTCATGCGGCGGTTCTTGTATGGAGGCTGCAACAAAGGGGAGCACGGAAAGGACCCTACCCCCACCATGGATGACACTAAGGAGAAGGACGACCGCTTTGCAACACTAGACAGCTACCTCATGATCTTCGAAGGATCGGTGGCCTAGGACTCCAAACGTCATCAGAAGGTCATGCCCCCATGAGGTCTATACGACCGAACCGGACACACCTTCCTTCATTCGGTGGTCTGAGTCTACCAGAACCTTTGATCAGACCAACCACCAAGAGAGTGTCCCGCATCCCAGGAGATATCCGCTCGAGGTCGACCCAATCATCGGCATGAAGCGGATCACCAAAATACTGATGGATGGATGCAGTGGCCTCAACATCATGTAAGCCAAGATGCTCAACGAAACGGGCATCAACCGGACATGCCTTCGCCCAACCCGAGCACCTTTCCACGGTATCGTGATGGGAATGCAGGCCATGCCACTTGGGTAGATCGATCTGCCCGTTACCTTTGGGGATCAGTTCAATTATAGGATGGAAACCCTCACCTTCAAGGTGGTTGGGTTCCCCGAAACCTTCCACGCAATCCTAGGACATCCATGCTACGCGAAGTTCATGGTCGTCCCAAACTATACATATGAGGCAGTCGACGTGCTTGCGGAAGCGGCATCTAGCCGAGAGCCGGTGCCAACAGGGGTCTTCGCTAGCAACCCACACAAGCCCTCGGCTCGCTACAAGGGGTCAGAACAGACCAATGATAGTCCACCTAATCTGGGCTCGGGGGCCGATCAACCCTCGGCTCCATCCGACCCCAAGGTCATGGAGCTTGAAGAAGATCCAATGACAGACCCTGACCCTCTTGTCGACTGGAGAACACTCTACCTCAACTACCTACTCCATGATGCACTACCGACAGACAAGGCAAAGGCTCGATGGCTCGCACGCCGTGCCAAGTCCTTTATTCTTGTGGAGGGCGAACTCTACAAATGAAGCCACACCGGGATCCTACAACGCTGCATCCCCATTGAGCAGGTGAAGCACTTGCTGAGCGATATCCATGATGAGGTCTATGGTCACCACGCCGCACCTAGAACCTTGGTTGGAAACGCATTCCAACAGGGCTTCTACTAGCCCACTATAGTAGCCGACGCCGAGCAGATGGTACGCACCTGCGAAGGGTGTCAGTACTACGCTTGGCAAACTCACATCCTGGCCAGGGACTCCAGATAATCCCCATCATGTGGCCCTTCATGGTCTGGGGGCTCGATCTGGTTGGACCTCTCAAGAAGGCACCTAGAGGATACACCCACTTGCTCATCACCATAAACAAGTTTACCAAGAGGATAGAAGCTCGACCGATCTCCTCGATCAAGTCCGAGCAAGCCGTGCTGTTCTTCCTCGACATCATCCATCGCTTCGGAGTACCGAACTCCATCATCACAAACAATGGCACGTAGTTCACCGACAAGAAGTTCCTTCAATTATGTGATGAATACCACATCCAGGTAGATTGAGCCGCCGTCGCGCACCCCCGAACAAACGGGCAGGTCGAGCGCGCAAACGGCATGGTCCTATAGGGCCTCAAGCCCAGGATCTTCAACCGGTTGAATAGGTTTGGTGCATGGTGGGTCGCTGAGCTCCCCATGGTACTCTAGACCCTAAGGACAACTCCTAGTCGAGCCACTGGCTACACGCCCTTCTTCATGGTCTACGGTTCCAAGGCCGTCCTCCCAACCAACCTCGACTATGTAGCGCCAAGGATCAGGGCATACAATGAACATGGAGCTGAGGCATCCCACAAGGATGCCATGGACCAGCTGGATGAAGCACATGACGTCGCCCTCCTTTGCTTGGCCAAGTACCAATAGGCGTTGCGACGGTACCACAGCCGACGGGTGCGGGGCCATGCCTTCAACGTCAAGGACCTAGTCCTTCGTCTCGTATAGAGCAACAAGGACCGCCACAAGCTCTCCCCGCCCTAGGAGCGGCCGTATGTCATCGCGGAAGTACTCCGACCAGGCGCCTACAAGCTGAAAACCATCGACGGCGAGGTCTTCACCAATGCCTGGAACATCGAGCAGCTACGTCATTTTTACCCCTAAATAAATGCATACTTTCTCTTATCAGTTTTGTTATCAAAATCCCTGATCTTTCGTGACACCTGATCCCTCCAAATGGCAAACGGTCGGACCTCACTCGAGGGTTGATGTGAGCTCATTTATTCGACAAACATTCTCTGTGCATGCCCTCCTTTTTCATGTTAATTCCTAGGAGCTTGATTTATGGGAACAGTTCCTGAGTATGACTGGTAGGACTGCGGGAAACCCACGCCCCGATGCCCTCTTTGCTCACTAGCGTGATCAGAATTGGCTCGCCCGCACTCCAAGCTTTTGCGACCATAACCACGAAAAGGGTTGGGATGCGCTAAACCTTTTTTACACAAAAAGGGGAAAAGAAATAAGAAGCTGTTTATATTTCATCGTGAAAAGGGACTAATGTATTCATGAATACAAAAAACTATTCACATGGGGGCTCCCCCACAACTTAAACGGTTACATTTGCTGACCACTTCTACTCTAAATACTACTGTGGCCACCCGGCGGCATCGTCCAGTTCATCTACTACGGCCGCCATGCCATGCTCTCCATTGGCAATGTCCTACCGCTCTGCAGGATCCCTGAGGGTGCCGTCGTCTGCAACGTCGAGCACCACGTCGGTGACCATGGTGTCTTCGCTAGGGCATCCGGGGACACGCCATCATGATTAGCCACAACCCTAACAATGACACCTCGAGACGAGGCAGCTCCTAGATGGGGACGCTGCCCATCGAAGTAAGGCCGCCATGGCTGGTGGATGTCTCCGACATCTCATCGAACTTTATGAATTGGCCAACCTGAGTTGCTGCAAGGGCTAAACCCCCCATTGGCATAGTTCTGGGTGGCTTCCCCACCGACAAGGCTTGCCTAGAGAAGATTCATCGGAAGAAGTCTACGTACGGCTCCATCCTGACGAAGGCCTCGTAGACGGTGACAAAGCTGGCAATGTGCAGCACCCTCCAGTGTGCCTCCTCCTTCGGTGGAAGAGGCCCCTTCTTGGCGAAGGCGGCCAGCACCATCTCATCTATGTTGGATGACCTCCAACTCAACATCACCCTCTGGATTCACAAATGGATGTGTGAGTTCTCCTCTCCCTCGCTTTACTCTCTCTCACTTAGGAACCACCAAGATGCACGAACGCACTCGGTGAGAAGGAATAAGGAGGAGAGGCAGCAGCCCAAGAATAGGTGGAGGAACGGGACGAAAACCCTCTCCCTTCCCCTATTTAAGGAGGAGACGCAGCAGTTGGAGAAAGGCGAAGGGTTGGGGTGAAAAACACTCTATGTTCCCCTATTCAATGCGGATGGGAATTCGATGGGACACGTCTTGACCGACGGGACGTGCCCTGCTCGACGAGATGGTGCCTGGTCAAATGGGACGTGGCCTGGGCATGGCCCACCACTACCGCACACCAGGTGCAAGAAACAAGGCGTAGCCGCATGCAGGCGGCTCTCCTCCTTCCTAGGAAGGACCTAGAAGGGCCCAATGATGGAACCTTCATCAAGGGGAGACAAACAGCCCTCCTGAGTCGGTCGAACAGCCTAGGCGAACACCGAGTGGTGGGGTTGAGGAACCAAATGGTCGTCGAAAGATAAGCACCCTTAGTTACTTACTTTACGTATCAATTTCACTACCGAGCCTCCAACCCTAGCAATGGTAGGGGGCGCACATCACTTAGGGGCTGCCAAGAGTGTCCACTCATTTAGACATTCTCTTTGGCCGGCCCCTCCTTACATTTAAAAACCCAAGGCACGGTGTGTGGGTGTAAACTTTGAGTAAAACTGGTGGAACCGCTAGACCCTACGCCCCAGCGGCTACGTCATTTTTGTTCACCAGCGTGATCGAATTCTTTGTCCTCGCACCCCAAGTTTTGGCATCCAACTTCTCAAGAAGGGTTCGAAGGGGTCTACCTGCGGAATCACCTTCAAGGAGAAGCTGTTAGGTCACCCAAATCGATTGAAGGGCCCCATTGCAAATGTCGGGCCCGTACCCCGCACGGACATGTCTGGTAAGAGCTCCCCGTCACTCATGCCACCAAGGTAACATCACCGACCCTCGCCTTTGTTTCCATTGTATCGTACATTCATCCCATACATCCAAGCGCTGCATATGCAATTGCTGCATCTCAACGCTTCGCGTCGCGTCACAAAGCGGTAGTCGCCTCATTCGACATGAGCGGCAACTGACCGAGGTTCAAAGGCTAGCCCACGAAAGGCTCGAGGCCACCTTAGGTCAAACAGAGCTAGGGGAGAAAAACCAAGATGAGCCCCAGCGGCCTTGCCTAACCCCGCTCAGAAGCAGATAGGGACATCTTGACCTTTCTCGTTCAATTCTAACCTCAAGCCAAACCCACAGAATCTCTGTCGAGGAGAGGCCAATGGGCCACCCGAGCATATCGAACGGCTCAGGCATCTGCCAGGAGGCGGGTTAAGAAGTAGTGGAATGCCACATGAGGGCTCTGCCGACCCCGTCAGCGGATGACGAACCCCGATTCCACTCGAACGTGCTTGTTAGCGAGCTCATTGAGCGCAACACTCGAGCCGTCGAGGCAAGTATCGTTAGCTCAGCCCCTCCGGTTGTGGAAACTGAGGACGGGGTGACGCGTGAAACACGGCCGACCCTTATCAGACCCCAAGGGCTCGAGCCGCCCAATCCTAGATCAAGAGACCGAGGTTCGAAGGCCGGCCCGCGAAGGGCCCGAGGCCGCCTCACGTCGAACAAGAGCTAGGGGAGAAAACGTAGTTGAGCCTCAGTGGCCTTCGCCCAACCCACATAGAGGTGGATAGGGTCATCTCTACCTTCTCGTTTGATACAATCTCTAGCCGAGCCCATAGAATCCCCATTGAGGGGGAATCTGTTGGAAGGTGGGTTAAGGAGCAACGGAATGCCACCCGAGGGCTTTGCCGACCCTCTCATGAGTGATGGGACCGGATTCCGTTCGAACATCCCCATTAGCGAGCTCATCAAGTGCATCACTCGGGCCATCGAGGCAAGTGATGTCGCCTCAACCCCTCCAGTTGCGAAAACCGCGGACGGGGCAACAGTCACAAAAATGAGCCGACCCTTGACCAAATCCCCGCCATTAACGGGGGCTCGGGGAAGGTTGGACTTGCAAGGAGACCAAACGCACGGTCACAAAACGATAGATAAAATCCTAAGGAAGGGGTATGTGCGAATACAAGAGTAGTTCACTATCGTCTCTTTGGTCTCCAGTGACATGTGACCCCAGCAACCACAAGGGGTCGGATTTCACTCAGGGGCTGATAAAGGTATAAATACCCGCTTTTTCGAAACAATCGCTGCGTCGGACCTCTTCCTCATGTTAAGGTTAGTGGCAAGGTTTGTGGGAACGAATAACCGAGCATGCATGGTCAGACTACAAAAAACCCACGCCCCGATGGCTACGGTAACTTTGCTCACTAGCATAATCGAAGTTTCCCTCTTACACGCATTGGGCCCTATGATCTTAATGAACAGAAGGGTCGAATTGCATGAGCCCTTCTTTTTCAAATACGAAAAGGGAAGAAAGCAAGTTCAATCAAAGCAAATGAAATTATGAATTTGTTTAACGAAACGAAATTACAAATATGTTTTTAAGACACAAAAGTGCCGACACTTGTCCACAGATTACAAATAATATCCATCAAACCAATTCGACTAACTACCCCCTCTGGGGGAGAACCGTGTCTTCAACTTTGCTCGCCAGGGTTTCTGCAAGAGGAGCCACCGCCACTTCTATTTCATCCTGCTCAGAGGCTTCATAGCCAGGCACGAAACCAAGGCTCATCGCCTCCAAGTCGATGCTTTGATCGTAATGTGCGCAGGCGATGGCGAAGGCTTGGGTGATCCCTAAGCGAAGAGCTTTATTCTCCAGCTAGCGCACCCGCACCGTGATATCTACGGCATGGGCCATGAGCGAGCTGGTCACCTCAGCTTGCACCACCTACAGGTCATCACAGGCTACGACAAGGGCTAGCTTCAGAAAATCAAGCTCGTTGCTCTCCGCCTAAAGAAGACTCCTCGCCTCGGCAAGATCCGTGGCCAGTCCGACAGTGGTGCCCTTGGCCTCCAGCTTCTAGGCTTTTGTGGTTCCAAGCTCGGCCTGGAGAGAGCAAATCCTCTACTGTGCCTCATCACGCTCTCGGACGGCCTGGTCATGGTCCCCGTAGGCCTCACCGCACTCCGAGCTGAGCCTGTCTATAGTCTGGCGTAGCTTGTCTTCCTCCTTGCATAGTCGGGTGACCGCCTCAACGTCTAGTTTTGCCCTCTGCTCTAGGGCCGTGGACCTCTCCTCGGCTCCCAGCCTGAGATCTTGCTCCGTCTTGGCCTTGGCCAGGAGGTCGATGATCCGCTGGTGGGTCTCGGCATCTCGCTAGAGCAGCTCATCCTGCTCCTTCCGCACTCTAGCGGCCTCCTCCTCATCCCACCATGCCCTCTCCAATAGTTCATCAAGAGACTTCTCGGCGTGGGGACTAATCCCCAAGAACCCCTCACACAGGACAACGAATGCCGCAATGTGCTGGATCCCATTGGGAGTAAGATGCTACAACTCCACATTGTAGTAATGCAACAACCCCCAAGGAACTTGTGGGCGGGGGTGGTGAATCCCCGCTCGTGGAAGTGAGCGAAGGACACAACGTAGCCTTCGGGCGGCGACGGTGCATCCTCATTGCCGGGCAACCGCCACTCCTCGGCGGCGATCCACACGCAAAGAAGACCACTGCGAATGAGGCCCTCCAGGCGCTAGAGGGTGACATCAAATCTACACCACGGCTCCATTAAACGATTGGGGTGGATGGATGCGAACATGATGGCGGCTGAGATGCGGATGCGGGAGGCTTAGGCGATTGGCGGTGGAGGTTGTAGATGCAAAGGCAATGAGGCAATGTACGAAACCCTGGGGTGAACCCTTTGGTTTTATAGGGGCGATGGATGCGAGGAAGACAACCGTCTGCCTGGATCTCCGTGCCTAACACCATTCGCCACCATGTCACCACGCGGGATATGTGCCCACAATCCCTATACTTTACCTCCGAAGATGCGCCGGACGTTTCGCCTTCCCGAGCGGACCAGGACTCTTTACCAGCAAAAGAGACACAGGTCAAAAAGTGTTCCTCCGGCATGCCTGGGCCCAGGAGTTCGAGGGTTGGCCCATCAACGGTTTTGACGACCGTCCCAAAGCAGCCTTACGACGAAAGATGGGCCCACGAGCGGCCAAAACCTAGGCACATGAGTGCCACGGGTATCTCGACCCATGATTGAGTCTTAGCCAGGCTGACTCTTGCCAGATTCCCACGAATGGGATACTGGGACTCTAATTGAGCTATCCAGTTATCAAAACACCAAATCTCATAGCCACACCTTCGAAGGGTCCAAATTACCCTCGGGCGATTCTATCAGAATCACCTGAGGGCTACACTCGACGGGTGCGCTTGCATGCACCCTCTGGCAAACCAAAATACCCCCTGAACGATTCTATCCAAATCACCTGGGGCTCGAGGGCTACACCTGTTGGGTGCACTCGCGCGCACTCTCTGGCGAATCGAAATACCCCCCAAGCGATTCTATCCAAATCACCTAGAGCTCGGGGGCCACACCCGTCGGGTGCACTCGCGCGCACCCTCTGGCAAGTCAAATCATAGCCCGGGCGATTCTATCTAAATCACCCGAGGGCTCGGGGGCTACTATCGAGGACCGAATACTGGGGTACTCAAAGAGGAGGAGCTAATAACCCTCAAACGTTGATGCTTCCGAACAAGCAAGAATGCAACTACGCTTCTTGCCCAACGACTAGAGGTTGGCTTCGCCTCACCCAACCCCTAAGGGCTGGCTCCGCCTCGCCCGACGACTAAGGGCTGGCTCCACCTCGGTCGATGTCTGGGGCAGGCTCTGCCTCACCCGACGTCCGAGGGCTGGCTCCGCCTTGCTCGACGTCCAAGGGTAGACTCCGCCTCGCCCGATGTCCAAGGGCAGACTCCACCTCGCTCGATGATTGAGGGCTGGTTCTGCCTCGCCCGATGTCTGAGGGCTGGCTTCGCCTCGCTTGACGTCTAGGGGCTGGCTCCACCTCGCCGGACATCTATGCGCTACTCCTTCATAACTACGTGTGCAGATAAGGCAGGGCACTCAAGTCAACCGCCATACCGAGGACCATACCGTGCACGCCTATAGGAAAGTACCATCAGGATATGACCAGATGGGCGCTTTAAGCCCTTCCAGGCATGTCAGATCCCAAACAGTGTTGTGGGTGTCGACATTTGTCCTATAGTGTTATGGGCGCCGGCATTTGCCCCCGGACACGAATCCTGATGGAAACATACGACAACCACTACGGTTCAGAAGGGAACTCATGTCATCTACAGTAACGACGTGGGGTCTCTACGCCGTCTGCTCCCCGTAGGGTCGCGACTCGGCACCCTGGTGCGTCGTGCCGCCCGCCGGGCGGGACATGACGTGACCACTTGCTGAACGAAGCCAGAGCACGGCCCTATTAGGATCACCGAACATACTATCCCTGGCACCGTCTGCCGTGTCAGCAGGGCAGGCTTAAAGGAAAAGGAAGACCCGGCACCTTCGAAGGACCTTCTCTGCCTCTGGTTTTTTCTCTTTCTCCCATCTATAATCCCTGCTCCCTCTTCATCTATAAAAGGGAGGGCAGGGAACCCCACTAAAGGGATGGATCGATTCAACACACCACGCACCACATAACACACAGCTGAGCAGCGACTGAGCTCTTAGCACCCGTTCGACCTTTTCATCAGAGACTTGGGACCTGTCCCTCTCTCACCCGTTTGTACCCCTACTATGAACCTTTAAGTGCTAATAATACGAGCAACAGCCGCAAACTGGACGTAGGGCATTCTGCCCGAACCAGTATAAACCTTATGTCTTTTAGTACAACATCCGGGCCCAACGCATAACAAATACAAATTTACTCGTTGGTGTTTACTCGAAACACCGACAAGCAGCAATGTAAAAAAAATGAATCAGATTATTATTATTAAAGAGACGTCAGCTTGAACCACATGAGTCCAAAACAGATTGCACATTAAGTACTGTGTACATTTTATATTCTTTTAGCAAGGTCACATGCTCATATCTGTTTTGAGACCATGATAATTAGTTTTGATCTTCTTGCATTGTTTTCTCCATCTCTATTCATCCACATTTGAACCAACCACAGGCTGATTCTCGTGACCATGCATCCGACAGTATCTTCAACGTGAACCCTGAGATTGTCTGCCGGCATGGAGTATTTGAAGTAGACACCAAGTGTAGCCTTGTTAAATCCAGCCCAAATGTAGTCTATTTGAAGTCCAATTAGATGCAGCCCAATTATTAGGCCTATCATTACCTGCTGGCTGCTGCCACCACATGCTGCAAAGGACTCTTCGTCTTCGTCTGATCGGTGTTGGATCGCTCTAGCTTCAGGATCATGAACCATGGATCTGCTGCGTCGAGATACAGCATGCTGGATGTCCGATTAAAGTGACTTTCACGAGGCCGAGCATGCTAGCAGGACAAGATGGTGACTCGCATGTAGCTGACGCCAATTGCAAGTTGCAGATCGAGTCATCTTATTTCCTTCAGCAGTATATGTTACAAGTGCTAGAATTTTGAACCCAGCAGGATTATAGCTGTAGGCTGTAATCTTTGCATGACTTATTGAAAGGAAGCTGGAGGACGCAGACATACAGTGCCAGCTTCCCTATTGTTCTTATTAATTTTACTGCAGCAAGCCCATACTCACTAATCAATCAACAGCACTACTGGACTCGCATGCTTTGCCGAGGGCCTCGGCAAAGGACCAGAAACCCTCGGCAAAGGCTTTGCCGAGGGCTGCCCTCGGCAAAGACCCCTCGGGGAATTTTTAGACGGCGAAGGGGTCTTTGCCGAGGGCCCTTTATCGGGCACTCGGCAAAGCCTTTGCCGAGGGCAAGGACGGCCCTCGGCAAAGAAAAGAAGCCGTCACGCGCCGGCGCCGTTGGCGGTTTCTTTGCCGAGGGCCGGTCCTTGGCAAATAATTTTTTTTATTTTTTTTAAAAAACCTTTGCCGAGGGCCTCCTCCCTAGCCCTCGGCAAAGAAATTTTCAGGATTTTTCTAAAAAAATCTTTGCCGAGGGCTATTGCCAAGGCCCTCGGCAAAGGTTTTTTTTTAAAAAAAAAAATTGTTTGCTGAGGGCCGACCCTCGGCAAAGAAATAGTTTTTTTTTTGAATTTTTTTTAAAAAACCTTTGCCGAGGGCCTGCTCTCTGGCCCTCGGCAAAGAAATTTTCAGGATTTTTCCAAAAAAATCTTTGCCGAGGGCTATTGCTAGGGCCCTCGGCAAAGGACCCTCTTTGCCGAGGGCCTTGGTCATTGCCCTCGGCAAAGAGGCAGAAATTTAATTTTTTTTTGTTTTTTGCATTCCATCGACATAAGCATTTCATATATATACATATATATATCAACCATCACACAGAACCCATTTTCTCACAATATATCACAACCATAATTGTGAACCACAAATCACAATATATTACAACCATAATTCTAGATGTTCATGCATCTACACAGGGCACAGGGCACATTACACAATAATTTAACACAAGTGATCCATGAAGAGTTTATTCATCATAAATTCACATGTCCCCAATCCAAATAGACCGAACTGTACAGACTAGTGAACTAGGAATACAGCAATATGACAGCTCTTATATACTGTTGGTTTAGAGCAACATGCAAATCTTTACTACAGAACAGGTCTAGCTCCTAAATACAGAGTTCACAGAAACATTTGGACAGCACAACAGAAAAGTCCTTGCTTGCACAAAAGAAAAGTCCTTGCTGGAGTTGACATCACTACAAATATGGGTGTGACCCAATGACCTACAAGGAGTAGAGTTATAGATTATGCACTCTGCAAAAATAAGATATTATCTTTATACACAAGGCAGCCAGATCAGTACTTGCAGGACACAACTATAAAATCTGTACAGACCTCTTGCACTCGTTTTGATGTAAATTAGAGACAAATAGGAACAAACAACATGAGGGACGGTATGTGTACTTGCAGTTCCCAGTTAGCTACTACAGAATGTATTTGGAATAAAGGGAAATGGAAAGAAATTCAAAGGAATTGAATGTAGCAAGAGACAACTACTTGTAAAATCCACCAAGAGACATTGTCAGTGTGGTCTGCTTAGTCTGGACTATGTAAGATATCGAAGTACTACTATAGCTGCTGCTTTAGCTGAGCACAAGCATATCCATAATATTGCATAAATGAAAGATGCAAATATTTGCACACAATTACCCTTGCGATACTTCCCTGCAAGCATATTAGGAACCATTGCTGTAAATTGGAGTGTATGGAGCAAAAAAGGGAGTTTTGTAATTAACAATGTGCCGTTACTCGCAAAAAAAGGGAGGGAAAAGCTACACATAACATCAGTCTGAAATTAGACTGGCCGGGCAAGCAGTAACGTGAGGAAACACAAAAAAACAGGAGCAACTAAAGGCTATTGCTGCACAATAGAAGCATGCACAAATGAGACGCAAAGGCAAAGCAAGATATACCTACAAAAGGGAGAAACCTGAACTGTTGGCCCCCATCTGTAGGTACAGTAGCAGCACCTGAAATCTGAGGGCAGGAGGATGGTGAAGATGACAATGAAGTTTTGACACGCTCACAATTGCAGATTCTACCTACTTGGCCAACAGCTAAAAAGCCAAATGAAAAATATCAGACTTACTTTTTAAAAAAAGGGCCCGCCCTTCATCAGACTTACTTTTTAAGATAGAACAAATTAATTTATGCCACTATAACAGTAATTAAGAAAACAAAAACAAAGAGGAGGGCAAATAAAATGCAGTTGGCTGCTGCTTCAGGTCACAAGCATGTGCTAATATGCAGTTGGCTGCTGCTTCAAGTCACAAGCATGTGCGGCAGGGTAACAGGTATATGTGAAAGTTTGTTAAATACTCGACAGCGGAGAACGGTCAGCTGCCAAGCATAGAACCAGAGATGATGCACAATTAAGTTGATAAGTATGTCATCGCCGTGATGTAATCACAAGCTATTGGTGAGTCGTGCAAGCAATACATGAAAGGGAAAGCTAGCAGTCATAATTTGCAGCATGGAAGACACAATGAAGGTGAACAGAGTTCGGACCAAATAATCACAGCAGGAAGCTTATACTACCTGAATAAGGCGAAGGGGACAGGGGGTCTCAGATCCAGCCAACAGACATGGATGGTATGGAAGATTCGGGCATGATCTGAAATTTGTGAGGAGCATGATTAGACTAAGAAGAACCTTTGTGTGTAGCAGAAGGGTAAATAGGCAAACTGGACCCGTTATGAACAGGCGGCTCACCATGGAGTCGATGTACTCCACGAACGGCTCCCAGTACCTGTGGTAGAGCTGCTGCGACCAGTCGTGCGGCGGCCTCGGCGTGCACACGCTGTATATCTTCCTGCGTCAAGGGGACGAGAACTGTAGATCAAAGCCGGATCGAGGTGGGAAACCCTAGAGCTGCCGCGAAGGAGATGGCGGAGGCGAGGAGACGCCGGTTGACGCACCGAGGACGGCGGCACCGTGCGCGTAGAGCACTGCGAGGAGCAAGATCCGGGAGGGAGAGGATGCGGAGGGCGAGATACTGCGGTGGGGCGAGCGGAGGCGGCGATGCGGCTGTGGGGCGACGGGCCACCGCCGTCCGCGCCGAGCACTGTGAGGGTCGCGAGGCTCCGCGCCCAGGACGATGTGCCGGCCCGTGGGCTGCAAAGGCGGACGCGGTGCTTGGCAGCAGTAACCTCGCCGGGGGCGGGGGCGGCTGCGGCGCTCGGTGGGGGTGGGCACGGTGCGGAGGAGGGACGAGAAGCGTCGGGAAGGAGCAGAGAGTGGGGAAGGAAAAGCAGAAGCTGGAGTATTTTTTTTTTAATTTTCTTTGCCGAGGGCCATTGGCCCATGCCCTCGGCAAAGATCCCCTTTGCCGAGGGCCAGGCTAGGCCCTCGGCAAATTTTTTGTTTTTTTTTGTTTTTTGAACTCAGTTTTTTTGTGGTGCTATAATACATTATTTTAAACTCAATTTTAAATTTTGGGTCAATTTTGACTTTTTTTTGATATATTTCCCTAATTTATTTCTTTTCGTTGATTTTTTCGAATATTTCAAATTTGAACTGCAGGTGGATGGAATAATGCAATTTAGTGATTCGAAAAATGTTATTCATGGTATTTGGTGTATGTTGAGTCCCTATCCATGAACTCGCATCAAATTTCGGGCATCTTCTTCACGTAACATGACGAGAAACTTGTCGGAAAAGTGTTTTTAAATTATATAAAATCCATACGAAGTCCAAAAATCACGAAACTTGTCGAGGTGTCATGTTATCGCATGTGTAGGCTATGGTAAAAAATTGAGAAGGTTTCGAGCGAGTTGCGACGTCGGATGCCTGAAACCCAGACATCTCCACATGAGGGGGACTAAATGTGATGTGGAGATGTCTGGGTTTCAGGCATCCGACGTCGCAACTCGCTCTAAACCTTCTTAATTTTTTACCACAGCCTACACATGCGATAACATGACACCTCGACAAGTTTCGTGATTTTTGGACTTCGTATGGATTTTATATAATTTAAAAACACTTTTCCGACAAGTCGGTCGTCATGTTACGTGAAGAAGATGCGTGAAATTTGATGCGAGTTCGTGGATAGGGACTCAACATGCACCAATTAACATGAATAACATATTTCGAAACACTACATTGCAATATTCCATGCACCTGCAGTTCAAATTTGACATATTCGAAAAAAATCAAAGAATAGAAATAAATTAAGGAAATATACAAAAAAAGTCAAAATTGGCCCAAATTGTAAAATTGAGTTCAAAACAATGTATTGTAGCACCACAAAAAAACTGGGCTAAAAAAACCAAAAAAAAAATCTTTGCCGAGGGCCTAGCCTGGCCCTCGGCAAAGGGCTTCTTTGCCGAGGGCCTCGCCTTGGGCCCTCGGCAAAGACGATTTATAAAAAAAAAAATTTGGCCGAAAAACTGGTTAAAAAAAAACTTTGCCGAGGGCCTGGTCTAGGGCCCTTGGCAAAGATTTTTTTTTAAAAAAAAATTTGCCGAAAAACCGGTTTCACAGAAAAAAAAAACCTTTGCCGAGGACTTAACGGGTGGCCCTCGGCAAAGCTTGACGGGAATGGCCGCCGTGACCCAACGTGCCTAATTTGCCGAGGGCCGCGGCCCTCGGCAAAGATTTGATTTGCCGTGGGCCTGTATTTGTCGAGGGTCGGGCCCTCGGAAAAGGCCTCTTTGCCGAGGGCCGTTCTTTGCCGAGGGCTCCTGTGGCTGGCCCTCGGCAAAGAGTGTCTTTGCCGAGTGCCCGAGATTTGGCCCTCGGCAAAGCCTCAGGCCCTCGGCAAAGCACGCGTTTCCAGTAGTGCAGGCAATCAGGTAATCATTGAATCAGTTGGTTCAGCTCTCACTGTTGTTCACATTGCACCAAGATGTCGAATTCCTTGCTCCACCCCTGTGTGCAAGGCTCCAGAGAGTCACATATGCATGGGAGGGGGACATACAGGGTCAAGCACAACAGCTACAACACCGCATTCATTGCACACGAGATGTCGTCCGAGGATAAGCCCTGAAGTGCACTCCAGTTGGCCCTCACAATAGGTATCTAGTGTCCACTTTCCTTTGGCCTTCCATTCCCAATACACCTTGAATGAGCTTTCTTTACAACTATCCATATATGTCCTCTTTCTTTTGGGCAATACTACTATGCTAGCGTTGCTTGGGCAATTTGTTGAGATAGAAGTGGAACTAGAGACTACTACCAGATATATATTGAGCTGGTGGTGAATATTTACTTTTTCTTATCACTGCTAATATATTGGCAATTGATGGTATGCTCTTCTATTGCTATGCATTTACTTGTCCAGATGTAATGAAGGTTTGCTCATCGGCACGAGGTTGTACTAGCTTGTGTCTGCCAGCAGCAAGGACGATTTGGGAGTGTCACAGTTAAGATCAAGAAATGCTTGTCATCCCATCTCATCATTACCAGTCCCATCTGTACTGTGCTGATACAAAGGGACGAATGAACAAGCGCTAGTCATACCGTCGTAGACGTTGCATGTTAATTACTGTTCAATACCTTTCATGGCACTGAGCACTTGCTTGACTCCATTGAGATGATCTCTCTGCATATTTTTTTTTTATTGTAAGCATGGGAGGAGGACATGTTTTGCACAGATTTGCTATCTTGTATACCTAGCACCCAACAAGCATCATTTTTCATTATTTTCATATAATAGCCTAATGGCAAATATGGACAAACATAGCATCTTTTGTGTAGACATACGTGTATAGCATCCACGTCTTGATGAACAGATTAATAAACTAGCTAGGACGACCCACCAAACATCCCTTAGCCTCGCGGTGTTGCATTCCCGGGTGATCGTAGTTAGGCATCTATCAGTGTTGCATTGCCGAGTGTTGTAATTTTAATGATCTGGTCATAAATTCATTGGACTATAACCTTTATTGGCAATATTAGTCATTTAATCTATAGTCTATTCCTAAAAAATTACAATCTTGTACTTTTATGGAAAAATCCTAAAGTAACCCATAGTATATATATGTATTTCAATTGCCCATTGCAAAAAAATAAACTATGCTGAGATGTAAATACTACAAGAATTATGGACTAGAATGTAAAATATAGTAGATATATAATAGAAAGCACCGAGAAGGATCTAGAGACCAAGGGTAACAAACTTTTCCCGTTCTGACTTCTTTGCCTCTAGCACCAGACCCTGAAATCGTCCAAATATCTCTAGTTTATCTACAATATAGTATGAGAGCATGCTAATCTTGCTGATCGCAACTCGTTTTCACTGGTTTACTTAATTTTTATGTCACTGGGAGCCGCAATTTGGGAGAAGCCATGTTTGTGGCAATTTGGCACGTAAGTGGCGAGGACCCGTTTGGTGGCTCAGCATGGAGAGCCCTGGCATCAGTGGCTTGGCTGGTTTGCCAATTCCCGAGTGAGCATAAATCAGCTGGACGTGCTTGCTCTGTTCCTGTTTTAGCTACTGCTGCAGCTCGCTATTTCCTAATCGTCATGCAGTGGCAGGCACGTTCAACCAACAACTGGATCCTCTGTTGTAGGAACCCTTCACTACTGGAAACTCGAATTGTTCCGTGGGTGACGGATTTTTCTGTGCGTTTTTTTCGATACGCACAGAAAAATTACGATTTTTCTGTCGGTTTCAAAATATCCCAACAGAAAAATACGAAAACCCACAGAATAATTGTATGATTTTTCTGTGCGTGACAATACACACACGGAAAAAATCAGCACTCATAGAAAAATAAAACGTATTCAATCGATTCTTTAAAACGCACAGAAAAATATATGCACGCACAGAAAAAATGTTATTATTCTGTTGGTTATTTTAAAACGCACAG
The DNA here is from genome assembly GCF_019320115.1 of Miscanthus floridulus. NCBI lineage: Eukaryota > Viridiplantae > Streptophyta > Magnoliopsida > Poales > Poaceae > Miscanthus > Miscanthus floridulus. Next base: position 24,075,303 of record NC_089588.1, on the reverse strand, counting down.
AAAAAAACATACACAAGCACAGAAAAAACCAAGAAGTCCTAACCCTAACCCGCCAGCCGCCGCCCCAAACACCCTCGCACGCATGCTCCCCTCCCTCCCCTTCTTCTTCCCCGCCACACCCTCCCCTCCCGAGCCCCCCACACTCCCCTCCCCTCCTCCTGCACCCGCACCCGCCCATCCTCCGCCGGATCCCGCCCCTCCCCTACCTCCCCTTCTTCCTCGGTGCGGCCGGTGCCACCCCCTCCCTCTCCCCCCTCCCCTACCTTCTTCTCAAGATCCGGCGCAGCCGGCGTTCCCCGGCGCGGCCCCTCCCCTCCCGCTCCCCATCGGCGAGATCCGGCGGCCGGTGCCGCCCCCTCCCTCTCCCCCCCTCCCCTACCTTCTTCCCCGGTGCGGCCCCTCCCCTCCTGCTCCCCACTAGCGAGATCCGGCAGCCGGTGCCGCCCCCTCCCTCTCTCCCCCCTCCCCTACCTTCTTCCCCGGCGTGGCCCCTCCCCTCCCGCTCCCCACCAGCGAGATCCGGCGGCTGGTGCCGCCCCCTCCCTCTCCCCCCCTCCCCTACCTTCTTCCTCGACGTGGCCATTCCCTCCCACTCCCGACCGGCGAGATCCAGCGCGGCCGGTGCCGCCCCCTCCCTCGCCCCCCTCCCCTACCTTCTTCCCCGGCGCGGCCCCTCCCCTCCCGCTCCCCACCGGCAAGATCCGGCGGCCGGTGCCGCCCCCTCCCTCCCTCCCTCCCTCCCCCAACGGCGAGGTCCAGGGAGGGGGCCCGGTGGCGGCGCACCCCAGGTGGCGGAGAGGACGGCTGCGCGGGCCAGGGGCGAGCTGCAGCCCCCTAGCCGAGAGCGGCGGCGCGGTGGCGGGGGCGTGGTGGCGGATGCGGATGCGGCGTGGATGGTGGCGGCGGTGCTGGTGGTGCGGGCGTGGATGGCGGCGGCGGTGGTGCTGGTGGTGCGGTCATGGTGTCGGCGTGCCTTTTTTTATTAGAGCTTCTCTTAGCTGTATAATTAGCGAGTAATTTAATTCGTGCTTTGCTGCTTTGCTTCCGTGTTGCTTGAGAATTTCCTAATTGTTCCAAGTGTTTTAGTACTATGATATCTGGTTGTTTTTTCTTCCTTAGTTCTGACATGTTCATGTCTTGTCTGATCTTGTCATAGGCTTACACGGGGTCATTTTATTGCTGCATTACTAAGAGAAGATGGAATTCTCACTGCACCCATTTGCAAACTTGAATGAGCCCCTGGTTACACTTGACAAAGGTGAATTTAGATTTTGTTCAATCAAGTTTAGAAAAAAAACATGTTCAAATTGTTATCCGGTACTTGGGTAAATTAACTGAACAAAATTTGCAAATGTTTGCTCACTACAAGTTAATCTGTCATCATCTGTGTGGATTGATATGCTTTGCTCTTTTTATAGACAAAATCAAACTTCATCTGCGGTGGTTGGGGTTCACAGTTTGTGGATGCATATGTAGCATGTCTTTCTTTTTCCAATTGTTGCTTTGCCTATCAGAACTATTATGTCAGCATATGCCTCTATGGTAATGCTTGCCTTGCTCCATTGCGTTAGTAGTAGTTGTCCTATAGATGTAGCTGCAGGATCTTGTTATTCTTATGATAAAAAATCTGACTTTGCACCTTTGGTTGGTCAGATTGGTGACGCCCGTGGCCGCGGTGAGCTAGGACTCTGGATCTGGTGGCATGTCTTATTTGTTTGGGAATTTAAGGTTACATGTGAATCTGTTGTCTTGTCTGACATTAGGGCCTTCTTGTTTGTTCTTTTAACATGTTTATGCTTATCGCAAATCTAGCATTAGGCTGATGCTCTGTACAATTTAAATTGACAGATACTTAGTTGAAATATGAATTTAAACATCGCTCTGATCAGGTAGTAATCTACTAATCTGCATCGCCTCAACTCTTGGATAGAGAAACCTGACAACTCTGAATTTCCAAAGTCAATGTCATATAGTTCTTTCCTTATTACAGTTTTGTCTAGTTCCTAACATGATTATAGTGTAATATCTATCTGATTTAATTGATGTTATTAATTTACATTCATGGGTTCACAATCTTTTTGGCAGGTAGCATGAAGGATAAAGCAGTTTGTGATGCATAATCCCATATGCAATCATGCTTGTAGCACAGGATATTGCCAGAGATGAAAGGTACTAAGCTGTCTCCACTATGCTAAAGCGCAGTTGTTTCTAAGTTTATTGATGGATTAAATTTACTTTGACATTTGTGGAGTATGCTTCTTTCTAGTTTACTTTGACATTGCTAAAGCATTACTGAATTCTCACATGTGATTCAGCGAAATATTCTGCACTACTGCTGCCTTGATGTTGTTTCAGGTAATCGACCATATATGACTGTTTTAGTGTTTTACACAGCACTGCAAATAGGCTTTAGTGTATTAGGAGTATGCTTCTTTCTAATCCCACCTTTTTTATATGGACTGTTTTAGTGTTTTACACAGCACTGCATATAGGCTTTAGTGTATTAGGAGTATGCTTCTTTCTAATTCCACCTTTTTACTGTATGCAACACTGCAAATCAAGACCCGAGTTACAAAACTGATTTTTATTGTACAATTCTCTTAGTATGCACTATCATCATTCAAGTTATATCATGGTATGCAGAGATAGCACCTGCCTTGATGTTAGTCCTTATTTTTTTTTGTATGCCATTGTTGATAAAAAAAACAGACATACCCTATTATGCTTAAGGAAGATGAAAGTGACATGTAAGATTACTCTGTGCACTTTATTTTTGCTCTTAGTTGATGTTCATGTTGTTTTGTCTTTTCTATTTTAAGTGCCTACTAGGTGCAATATTAAATTATTTTTGTAGTCAACAATCTATAGGCAACATATAGAGCACACTATGTGATTGTAGTCAACAAAGATGGTATTGGTGAACTCAGCCAGACATACTAGGCATTCAGGGAATTTGCCAATATGAGATGACCCAAATGATTTAAGTGAATGCTCTATCTTGAGTTGGTAGTTGCTATCAGACACTATCTTGAGTTATGGTTAATTCAGTTCAATGTCTATTAGAAATTACTTTTCTCTTTACCTCTGAATATTTTTTCCTATTCACAAGATTACTCTAATTAATGAAAAATGGTCTTTTGCAGGAGGCTTTGGGAATTTCTTAGTTTGAGAACAGATTGTAGATATGTTGATCAGGAGCTATGCTTTGTTTATATGGTTTCAATAACATTGTGTTTTGTAACTGTATAATGACATTGAAACATTGAGTCCATTGTTATGAACAACAATGATATGTAACAACTTTCATGCTGATTATATGTATTGAGATTGCTGAATGTAACATGTTGATGCATGGCTAAATGATACTATTCATGTATGATGAAATATGATGAGCCGTGCTTCTAGACTTCATTGCTGTATGGACAATATATATTTTAATATGATGTTTCTACTGTTTTAAAATAATTTTTTTTGTGTGTTTAACTCTTTTTTCCTGTGAGGCTGGCTACACAGAAATATTATTTTTAATCTAGGAGAAATGAATTTTTCTGTGAGTTCACCTAGGCCGACAGAAAAAACATGTGTTTTTCTGTGCGTTTATTTCTCTTTTCTGTGTGGATTAACACATAGAAAAATTAGTTTTAACTGGGCAAACATAATTTTTCTATGCGTGTGAGACCCATAGAAAAATTGTTTCTGACGGTGAACCCACAGAAAAATTTGATTTTTCTATCATTATATTTATGTGGGTTATTTTCTGATGGTACACTGTCAGGAAAATATTTTTATGTGGGTATTCAAATTTTTCCGTGGGTATTCGAATTTTTCTGTGGGTTTTTGCACACACAGAAATATTTGAGTTTCCAGTAGTGCTTCTTGGGTAGGTTTCTTCTTTTTCACTACTCTGTTAATCACCTTGAACTTGAACGTGAGCCATCAATGGACTACTATTTCTGGCACTGCTCAATATAATGTCTGACCGAAGTGTAAAAAAGAAATGTAATAGCATTGACAAGTCGTGTGAGATTTTTCTGTGTGAATTTTTCAAGTATGTTGTAGAACCTAATCCAATGAAATTGTCAGGACCAGAAAATTGTGTGAGTTGGGCCCATCAAGCTAAATTAATTTTTTAGTTCACATGGGTGTGCGAATTTACTTGTTGCTATTGATAGAGAAAAAGAAAAAGGGAGTGGCACTGTAGCACCTAGATTTAAGAACAAAACCAGATACACACCATAAATCTCACATATAGCTACAAATAAGGGTAATATCAATAGGCAATGCTCAATATATAACGTACTTGGTATAAACAATATAACCTTAGGTAGCGAACAGCGGAAAGACAACTCCGATCTTCGGGTAAAGACTCCAATTCCACAGGGACAACTAACTGGTTGATCACAAGCCTAATTCCTCCAAACTCTAGCAATCTGGTACCCATCCAGGATTTTTATCCAAATATTTTAAAAAACAAGCGTAAGTACATGTCGTACTCAATAAATATAACATGGGGTTCATGAGTCTCAAAAGGCTAACACCGGTTCACTGCGATTGGCTTTTAACGAGTCATCTTTTAGCAACTAGGTGGAATCAAGTTTATTCACAAGCCTGTATAAACACATGATCAGGTAAACATGAATAATGCATAGCATAAACAGTAATTATTAGTGAACATCTTTATCATCAGTATCATAAGTGTTCATCATCTATTCCGTAAGGGTCCAAGGCCGCACTATACCTGATTCGGTAAGCTATTCTTACGCCAATAAAGATAACCACAAACAAGCTAGAAAAGATCCTCATACTGAGCTAAAGCCAGAGCCATGTAGCCCTCACAGTTGTACTGTAATTCCCGGATGATCACTTATAGATAAGTCCTTAGGGAGAGGAGTCTTGAGCACCATAAAAACAACCCAATGCTCTAGCCCCCTTGTTCCATGTTGCTAAAAACCATCTTTTAATGTTTATTGCATATACCATTAGTCAAGTTATAAGATCATGACTTTAGTTAGAGCACTAGCAACATACTACCCAATGCAATACCCCATGGGTATCAAGGCACCAAGTAAAGTACTATGAAATCCTTAGTGGTAATCAAGGTACACACATGCAACATGAATTAAATAATTAAAGGTATATAGGACAACAAGGATGATCTCATGCTATACTTGCCTTAAACTTACATCCTTCTTCTATTGAATTGTAACCTCCAAAGGACTTCTTCTAGATCACCAACTTCTTTTATATCACTAATGCAAAGCTCACCGACTAGACATGATCATAAAGCACCAGACTAGCATCCATGCAATCATACACGAAGCAAATAATAGATCTAAATTAGAACAATACACCAAACATAATAAACAATAGGTAAAAAGGCTTTAAAGATGTTCTACACGTTACTACGAACACACAGACGCGAAAATCACTCTAATTGGAGCTATAACGAAAAAGATACATTTACCGATAGATTTGCTTCGAAAAGAAACTATAGGCTTTATTTATTTTAGCTTTATAAAACATGTATAAGATACTCCAAAAAAATATCTAAATTATTTTAAGCTAAATTATATTTGTATTAGAAAACTAATATAAGATTAATCTTATTTTATTTACAAAAGAAGGAGGTGAAAAACCCTAAGTTACTTTGAGTTATAAAAATCCAATTGCATAGTCATCATTCAAGTTAGGCGTCAAACCATAAATTTCTAGAGCTCTTGACATGGAAAACAATGATACTAATGTGTAGATTATGTCGTTACAAATCTAACGCAACTTGAACAGGTAAAATCAGAGTTAAAACAGAGAAGATATGGCCTGATAAAGATAGTGGCAAATTGGTAAATAGATGGAACTCTTGATTTTTGAATTTAAAATATATACAATCTGATTTTAAACCGGCGAAGGACTGTGGGTACTATTTAAAGAAAAGGCAGGGGCTCTTTAACAAAATCGCAAGGACAACAGGTTCTATTCTACAAAAATGCGAGGGCTCTTTTGTAAAATGGTCAGCGAAGGGGTATCTTCTAATCTAGGCCATTGATCTTAGATCTGGCGGTGTAGATCAAACGGGGAAACAGGGGTCGCCAGAGCAACACTGTGTGCGGCGGCGCCATGGCCGGGAGAACAGAGGACCTTGCCGACGTTCGTCAATCTGACGTTCCGGGGATCATCAGCCACGGGATTAGCACGGGGAGGGAGGGCGGAGAGAACTCGATTAGGGGATCGGGAAGACAAGTGAAGGCACAGAGGCGTGCGTGAGCTCGATCGGGTGGATCAGGACTCCAATGAAACAACGCCGACGACACTACGGTAAAATAAGGTGAGAAAGAGCTAGCGTAGTACCATCTGCTTGCTTACCTCCTAACGAAGCTCGGAGAGCGGTCCCAGACGACGGTGGAGCGGCGGAACTACGAGGCGAGCACGGTGGCGACAGCGGCTAGGGTTGCAGCGGCGTGGCGACTTGGTGGATGCAGCTTGCTCTAGAGCTCGATAGGGAGGAGGCACGATGCGGGCGGCTGCTATTTATGGCCCGGGGAGCATCTTGGCACGCATGGCAAGGAAGACAAGGCAGGTCAACTTTGGTCTCTCAGCGGTGGAGTCCCCTTTGGCTACGACGGAGGTGAAGGATGGTGCTGACAAGTGGGCCCGAGATGACAGTGACATGGAGCACGGGACCGGGCTGTTAGCGACTGCATGCAAGGGAAGAGGAGGCACGGTGTGGCGTGGCCTACTTGCTAGGCCGGCTCGACAGAGAGCTGGGTTGGGCCGCCTGCAGGAGAGAGGGAGAGCGGAGCAGGCCAGGGGGAAAAGCGAGAGCGGGCTTCGGCTTTGGCTTGGCTGGACTGCGGCCTTTGGGTCTTGCGGAGCTGAGTGGGTCGGCGCAGTGGGGAGAGGGAGAGATGGGCCCGGGCAAGAGAGGTAGAGTTTTCCATTTTCCTATTTTCCTTTTTCAATCCAAATTCAAATATGATCTACATCAAATTCAAATATACTTTTCAATTCAAATAAAAATGAGAAATTTTGGTAAGCTTCCCAAAAATAAATTTTACCATTTTTTTAAACTCTTTTATTTTCCAATTCTCTTTTACATTCTTTTCTTTTACTTTAAAGCCATTTTTAATTTATTTCCAAAAGCAATTCAAACCATTTTGAATCTTGATTCAAACCACTCAAGCAATAAATCAAATGCACTGGCATGTATGCACAACCTTGTTACTACTCCTTATGATAAATTTTAATATAATGAAAAATATTCTTTTTCCTATATTTCATGAGCACAAAATACAAAATTAAATCAATTTACATCTTTTTTGAAAAGAGCAAATTTTAGGGTGGTACAATTCTACCCCGCTTAAAATCAATCTCGTCCTTGAGATTCAGAAGATGGTGATAAAAGAGATACAGATTCTCCGCCTTTGGATTTTTCTCTACTTCCTCGTGTAGTTCCATCGTTTTGATAAGGATCTCACTTTACTTTGCATACCTGTTAACCTTACTCCAAGTATCTTGCCAAACTGATTCTAAGATTTTGACAGGTACCTTGAACAATTCTCAGGTAACTCCAATCACTAGGCCACCTTTCCTTTTTAGTCCATAATATCAATTCTTTTTCTTAAAATATTCCCTTCCAACGGAGCATGATGAATCCCTTGGTCAGAAGGAGATTCTACTACCAATCTTTAAAACATTAAGGATTCTGATTAAGTTGCTTGAACTTGGAATACAATTCTTAGTCCTTGGTGTCACCCGAACCTTCTTAGCACAATTCTCCGTTGCTAAGGGCATCGGCCATGACTCTGCTTCTCAAACTGATAACACTTTTCCAAGTCGTAAAACCTTGATTGCTTTAATCCAACAATGATGTCACAAGCTCAAAACCATCTTAGTGAAGATATCCTTTAGATTCTTGTGATCCACCTAGATGTCACTTGTTATGCCCAAGTAGATAGCATCTCCATGCTCCACAATGGATAACTCCCAATCATACATCAGATGTTCCATCTCATGTTTTCTTGCATAAGCCTCTACTTTTTCTTCTTGCATAAGGACACATCCCACACCTTGACAGGGTGCACCCTAGTGGATATAAAGCTCTTGTCCTGATCTGGCAAAGCTAATACATAGGTTTTACTTCAACCTCTTTTTTTACTTCTTCAAACACTTAGCTGAGGTCTCTTGATCCGAACTTAAAACCTTCTTCAGTAACACTATCAATACCTTAATGATCTTGGATAAACCTCCCTTGAACCTCTAACCAAATCTCATTATTGAAAACTTTGAGTTTCTCACACATCTTTGAGTGGGTTCCTATCATATCATTAACTTTCTTTAATCCAAACCTTCTTGTCATGCTTAGTATATCATTGGGATTTCCTGAGACTCCATAGAGCCATCTATAGTTATTAGATATCGCATTCCTATGTCATCAGTGCCTACTTGTCTTGGGTATGTTGAAGATTAGACTCCCAATTGAGGATAGCTCGAACTGCAGAGCCATACGGTTGAATGCATCAATTCCTTAGAGATGATCCAATAACTTATCAACTAAGCAAAGGTTACATTCTCTAGTTGATGAAGCCCTTAAGTGATATACATCCTTTGGGTACCACCTTTCTTATCAGATTAACCGATTCTTCCAAGTGAGAGCTAGAGAGCATAACTGAACTTCATATGGTACCTTGAGCATTCAGAGCCCTCTTAGTTGGATAGCTTTCATAGGCGTGATCTTCTATCTTATTGACCTCCTCCAATGGTTTCAATCCTGAAACCTGTGGGTTATGGGCCCACCACGCTTCCACTACGCAAGCTAGAACGTATGATACTTCATCTTACAAATTCTTCCACTTGGCTACCCCCTTAAGAAAAGATAAAGTAGGGGAAACCAAAGTATAGCTTTCAACCCCTTCTAGATGAGCTAATTAGTATCAAGACATTCTAACATCCCAATAATACTCTTGTATATGGGCAAGGACAAGAAATCTGAAATTCCTCGTAGGATGAAACATAGCAGTGCACTAAAACAGTTGTAACTCTCATTCTGTTAATCCAATGAAGTTGTAGCTTATACCGTTGGAAAGCTTATTGAATCCTCCACAACTTCCTTATAGAACACTTTTCCAAATTCAGCAGTTCATGTAGTAAAAAATAGTGCACAACAGAAACTGCTCTAGATTTTAGACAGCGCAGGTGCATCGTCTTATGATTTTCATACCTCCATAACCAAAATAGGTATCAGGGTGATTCTTGTTGTCAGCGAAAGATATTGAAGTCTACTATTGCACAGGATTTTCTCATTATTTTTTATCATCCAAAATCAGAGATATAAGCCTAAGAGGGCAGTCTCCTCCCTAGTTGTGGCTAGTGAAGAAGATGTTGCATTAATTGATGGATCCTCAATTGACCTGGGAACTTCATCCTTGACCTCAGTCGTAGAATGCATAGGATTGTCGTCAATGGTGATGAGAAAGACGGGGTCCTCAATTGTCACTTGTGAGATAGCTTCCTCAGCATCGGACACATCCTCCACTAGAACAATATCCTTAATAGGTGTGATGGTCGATAGAAACAAGGCCCCTGAGGGCACCACAACAACCTTCCCTATGGTTCTCTCATCATTTATATGGAATTTGCATTAATCATACGCATGTGTCCTCACGCAGCAAGGGAGTCAATGGGCATGCAAGCCTCCACAATAGAAGCGAGGATTGACGACATCAGAGAGTACCACACATGAGAACAGGGGTGAAGAGCTTTGCCATGTCGGCATTAGAAGTATGCCCTCCGCATGGTTCTGCATAGGAAGCAAAGAGTCCATACACGTCAATAGATGGTTCTTCCATTGGTAACTTCACATGTTTCATGTGCGTGGCCACACGTGCTAGCCACAACCTAATAGCTAAAATCAGATCTCTGAGGGGCCGCACCAAATCCTCCATACGAGTGATAAGTTGTTGTTGAAGCTCTAAGTGCAATGACTCCAACAAAGGTGCAAGCATGGATTGAAGATCAAAGGTAATCAGAGCTTGAAATGCATGATCATGCCACATTCTTCCCTCGTGATGTAGAATGGTTGTGAAGGGAAGATGACCGAGTGTGAAACAGTCTTGACGAGTATGCACTGTCACACCCAATTTCAAGAACAAAAGAGGATGTATAAAAGTCTTATGTGCACCCCAGGAACGGTCGCACACATAAGTGGACAAATTGTAAATTGTACCAACACAATGTTTATTACATAGCGAATAAATATTCAACACATAGTCTCAAACATAAATATAATAACTACTAAGATAACTCTCTTGCGGAAGCTCCAACAAGGGCGTCAACTGGTTGACACCAAGCCTAATACTCATCACGGTAATCTTCAATCCAATCTTGATTTGTTACCCATCCAGGATTTTCCAACATAAAAGATAAAGCAAGGCATAAGTACATGTTGTACTTAACAAGATAACTAAGGGTTCATGAGGCTCAAATAGCTGACACTGGTTTACTGCGGTTAGCATTTAAGTCATCATCAAGTTTAGCATTTATTAACATCAAGGTAGCAATGATCCCATGTCACAATGATCCAATGTAATCGAATAATGAATAACAATAGAGTATCATAAATAAACGATTATCATGTTTCAATTAAGAACTTGTATATTCCCTCAGTTTTTCGGGCCGCCCGTATCCGTGGGCACGGCTATTATAACAGTTTTACACTCTGCAGAGGTTGTACACTTTCACTGTGAGTCATGTTATTCAAATGTATGGGTTAATTACGTCCAAACACCGAACACCATATAAAGCCACCTAAGAGCTCGCCTAACCAGCCAGGGCCGTAGGGTCATCGGATATAGGAACCCCCCTTCCAAAAATATAAAAGGCCGCTTCCATAGCTAGGCTCAACAGGACAGAGGCTGTCCTATACCCAACTCGCAGACCTCTAACCAGCTAGAAAAGGGTTTCTTAAGCGACTAGAGCCAGAGCCATGTAGCCCTCACAGCTGTACGGGTTGTCCCAGCTTTTGCCAAAGGATAAGTCCTTTTAGTCATCTTTTAATGTATTGCTTATTCCATTAATCAATTCACATGATCATTGTCATTGCTTATTCCATTAATCAATTCACATGATCATTGTCATTGCTTAGCACTAGCATAAATACTACCCATGCATATATCCCAAGGTTTTCAAGGTAACTGAGTATTCAATCTCTAGGAAATCCTACCATAGGTAGCAAGGAAGACACATGCATATGTATTTTAGTGAGCATCATGAATAGGACAACAAGGAAGGTCCTTAGCTATACTTGCCTTGACCAAAGTTCTCCTGAAAGTCTTGCTGGTCTTGCTGGTCGTAGAAGTTCTCTTGATCACCAACGAAAACCTCACTGTCTGAACTCGATCAACAACACCAAGCAGCAACATACAATCATCCGAGCAATCATACACGAAGCAAACAAAGAGCTATAATTAGAACAGTACACCACCAGCAAGAAAACAGTTTGAAAAGTGTATAAAAACATTCTACTCGTCACTACGATCACATAGATGCGAAATTCACCGAAATTGGATTCTAAAACGAGCAAGATATGGATTTTCCATGTTTTCCTATAGACTATTAATGTACTAAACATGAACTCAAAAGTTAAAAACCATAACTGAACTAACAAGGACACTAACACGTAGATTACGAAATTACGAACCCAACGCAAGTTGAACGGATCAAATCGGAGTTAAAATGAGCATTTTATAAGCATTTGAAATCAGTGGCAAAACTATAATTAAATGGAACTTGATTTTGAATCTGTTAAATGAAAAATACGTTTTCCAAAAGAGAAAACGTATTCTCCGGATTATGTTTTGGACTGCGGGTTCAATTACTGAAAAACGCAGGGGCTCTTTATGAAGATTGCCAACAAAAGGGTATCCTCGATTCCTGGCCGTCTGATATGACTTGGATGGCCGGGATTGGATCAAGGCGTCGGGTGGCGGCGTAGTCGCCGGAGAAGAAGGGAACTGTGGCGGCGCCATGGCCGGAAGTCGCCGGCGTTCTCGGACACGGCTATTCAGGCCACCAAACGGCACGGGACTGGTAGGGTTATGGCGGCTGTTGTTACTCCAAAGCGAGGCGGTGGGTGCACCAGAGATCGAAAGACGACACGGACGCGGCCGTTCGGGCTTTATAGACGACACGGGCGTGCGGATTGCACCGTGACGCGAGGAAATCACGTGGATCAACACCGGGTCGGTGTCCAATTCGTTGTCGACTTAGGGAGGAAGACGGGGTGTGGGCCCCAGCTATCGGTGGCACAAGGAGGAAGGAGACAGGCTTCCCCGTCTTGCGAGGTTGGGTCGGCCTAGGATGGAGTGCCGAGTGGGCCTGCTTGCTGCTGCTGCGCTGGGCGGTTGGGCCTTGGCCTCTTGGCCCAAGAAGGAAGGGAAGGCCGGCTGCTGCGCTGGGCCTGGAGGAAGGAAATGGCCAAGCGGCCGAGCGGGCTGAAACCAGGGAGGGATGGGCCTTTCGGCCAGAAACAGTGAAAACAGGGTTTCTCTTATTTTCTTTTTTATTTGCAGCAGCTTTTCAAACCATTTGCAAAAAAAGAATTTGAACTCCTTTTCTCTTGCAACAAAAACCAAGCAATCACAAATAAAATATGCCCCAGCATGAGTGCATCAACATGTCTCTAGCCTTAGGATGAAGTTTAATTTCACAAAAAATATTTATTTTGCTAATGTGGCAAGCTCACATAAATGCACTAAAATCAATTTCAGCTATTTTAAAATGATGCAAAATTTTGGGTGTTACAAATCTACCCCCCTTAAGAGAATCTCGTCCTCGAGATTAGGCTGTGCTTACTCAAACAACTGCGGGTATGTCTTTCTCAATTCATCTTCTCTTTCCCAAGTTGCCTCTGCTTCCGAATACCGATTCCACTGAACCTTGCACATCCTAATTGATCTGCTTCTTGTAACTTTTTCAGCTATATCCAAAATCTTAATTGGAAACTCCTCATATGTCAGATCATCCTTAACAGCAAGGTCCTCTAATGGTATTTGCTCCTCAGGCACACGCAAACACTTCTTAAGTTGGGACACATGGAACACATCATGGACACCAGATAGGTTCTCAGGCAATTCTAACTGATAAGCCACTTCTCCACACCTCTTTAAAACTTTAAACGGACCAACATATCGTGGTGCTAGTTTACCTTTCATGTTGAACCTTTTCACACTTCTCATAGGTGATACTTTTAAATAGACATAATCTCCTTCAAATACCAAGTCTCTTCTTCGATTATCTGCATAGCTCTTCTGACGGGTTTGTGCCACTCTCAGGTTCTCTCTAATCTTTCTCACCTGCTCTTCAGCGTTTCTAAGCACATCTGGTCCAAACACTTGACTTTCACCTGTTTGATTTCAAAATAAGGGTGTTCTACACTTACGCTCATACAAAGCTTCAAACGGTGATATCTTGAGACTATGTTGATAGCTGTTGTTGTATGAGAACTCTGCATAACACAAACTCTTATCCCAACTAGTACCATACTGCAACGTACATGCTCTCAACATGTCTTCTAAGATTTGATTAATTCTCTCCGTTTGCCCATCTATCTGTGCGTGATATGCTGTACTAAAATTTAACTTTGTTCCTAATGAAACAACCTCAGCCCAACTACGAGCTTGTCAGGTTGGAAAGAGTTGGCAGTTGGGGAGGTAGGACATATAATAGTTGAGGGGACTCATTGAGGGCAGTGTCTCTCCCGATGCCTAGGTCAACAACAATGAATGCAACGGAATGAATTCCAACATGAGATAACTAGATGCTTGTGAGCAAGACAATGATAGCATCTGCGACGAGTCCACATTTTGAAGGCAAGGCTACGCTCAGACTTCACAATGTCTATCGAAGGCGGCGACTGCTCAACGCCAGGTTCAGACTCAAAGTCTTTGGCTGTCATGATAGCTGTGTCCTCCACAGACATGTTTGCCAAAGGTGCCGGAGGTGACATAGCCTCGAATCACATGGTAGCTAGGAGACACACTTGGTGATGGTCTGAAGGAGAGCGCCGAAAAATGCAGAGTTGTACTTTGGTCGGCGGCAGTCTGCAAAGACAGGGCAGTCCGGCAAGGTATTTAGGTGGCGGGTGCCACGACGGGGAGGGACATGACCCCAGCCCAGTCACTTGGGACCTAGGCAGCTGGGCCAGGAGATCTACTTGAGCTGTCTACATGTTTACACATTGCAGCTTCTACGACTACGGCGGTGGATGCTTGGGACGGGAGGCGGCAGCTGTCCAAGCGCGTGTAGCAGCTGCAGCCGTAGACAGGAGCAAGTTGGTGGTTGACACAAGGCGAGACGCTGGCTCGCTACAGAACCTTCTCACTGGAGCAGTTGCAGCTCACGAGGTGAGACGCCGACGTTGTGCTTCCTGGGGAGGAGAGAGGCAGCAGGAGAAGAACAGAGGACTCACCAGGCTCGGGCTAGCTTCGTCGCCCTTCTTCTCCATTGCGGCGCGGGCAACGCGACAAAGAGCTTCCTGTGATGTGGGTCGGTGCTAGAGGCTAGGACGCAAGGGCGAGCCAGGCGGCAGCCAAGACTGAGGGGCCGCGCCTCGGATGTAGCGGAGGTGGTGGCGAGGTGTCTGCGGGGCTGGACCTGGGCGGTGGCGCTGCTTTTCTTGGCATTGCTACAAACCACATATAGTTTCAATGGATATTAGTTTAAATGGACACTACACATATAAACTATGTTTCCAATAGATAGTTTCTGTAGAACAATGTTTTATTCAATCACTTGTCTTTTTTCTCTCTCATCTATTTATCACATGTCTTTGTGTCTTGATCACTAGTAGAGAACAGACCTTTGATCCTCGGCCAAAATGGGCTCTAGTCCCGGAATTTTTTCCCCCCGGGACTAGAAATACCTTTAGTCCCGGTTGGTGGATCCAACCGGGACTAAAGGCCCCTACCCAACGGCTACTGCGCCAGACAGAGGTGGCAGGGACCTTTAGTCCCGGTTGGAGCCACCAACCGGGACTAAAGGTATACTTTTACTCCCGGTTGGTGGCTCCAACCGGGAGTAAAGGTCTACTCCCGGGCCGTGGCTGCGCCCGGGGTTGGAAAGTTACCTTTAGTCCCGGTTGGATCTATCAACCGGGACTAAATGTTCACCCTTTATAAATCGGCCGTCTCCTCCTTCCTCCCCGAGCCCGAGCTCAGCACATTTTGAAGCTCACTGCAGTAGTGTTCTTGCTTCCTCCCTCCCTCCATTGTTCCTCCATCCATTCTTCGATTCCTCCGTCGATTCTTCAGTTGTAAAGGTTACCAATCTCATACTCTCATTTTTTACCATTTTCTTATGCCATTTTATTCACTATATATATTTATGGTTCTTTATTGTGGTTTTTTTCATTTGTAAGCAATTTGAGCTCAAAATCACTTTAAGCTTGCATATTTACATGAAAGAAGGTTAAAGTATATATAAATATAAAGTTAGAAAATAGTTAGAAAATTATAGCAAATCCTTACTAGTTGAACTTGCGGACCGTGTTCAGGTCGGCGAGGATGTTCTCTGCCGAGCGGTAACGGACGTCAAGGAGGAGCTTTGATTCTACGAGGGAGAGCGATAACAGTCGTGGAAGACCGTGTTCCCTTCCTCGTAGAATCGGAGCTCTTCCTTGACCAAGTACGGTGCCGTCCGGTGGAGAAATCCTCGCCGAGCTGATCACGTAAGCAAGGTCAACTAGTACGGATGGTTATTTATTCACATGTCCCGATATCGTCGTAGTAGTCTGTCAATCACCGTACCTAAACGTAGTATATATAAATAAAAACTTAGAAAATAGTTAGAAAATTATAGAAAATCCGTACTAGTTGAACTTGCGGACCGTGTTCAGCTCGGCAAGCATGTTCTCTGTCGAGCGGTAACGGACATCAAGGAGGAGCTTTGATTCTACGAGGGAGAGCGACAACGGTCGTGGGAGACCGTGTTCCCTTCCTCATAGAATCGGAGCTCTTCCTTGACCAAGTACGGTGCTGTCCGGTGGAGAAATGCTCGCCGAGATGATCACGTAAGCAAGGTCAACTAGTACGGATGGTTATTTATTCACACGTCCCGATATCGTCGTAGTAGTCTGTTATGTGTGTACATTCCCATTCTTCTGTTAATTTGCGGAAATATCATATGAATTACTTACCTGCTGCAGTAAAAGATGAGAACACAATGACCATTAAAAATATCATTGTTTAGAGATCTAGATAATTTTATAGTTTGTTAATTTTATTTGTTTATAAAAGAAGAAATTTATAGTGTATTAAAAAATGAGTATAGAGAGTAGATGGCAACTGCTTCCGGGTCCTCGGCCTCTCATGGGTTTCCAAAGCGACTTAGGCCGGGCCTTCCTCTCATTCCATGCGGCAAGTGTCGTGATGAGATGAAGATTGTGATGGAGTACCGAGTGAAGAAGGAGGGTCCCAACAAGGATCGTATCTTCTACAAGTGTCCGGATCGCAATGTGAGTTATTTTATCGTATTTAATGATTATGGTTAGTTTATACCTATTTTCATGATGGTTGTGATTAAAGTTCTAATTTTTTGTTTTAATTTCAGTGGGATGGCAGTGGACGATGTTCAGGCTTCTACTGGGAGGAAGAGTATGTTGAACTCGTGCAAAAATATCTTGCACAACAGGCAGATACGGCGGCTAATGAGGCAGTGATCCAGCCGAAGAAGCCCAAAGATGTTGCACAATCGGGGGATCTGTCTGTTTTAGTTGAGATTGGTCGCGAAATCCTTGTGCTCCTGAAATGTATTTTAGCTTTAGTTCTTTTAGTGGTAGTTGGGATTGTCTACATTGTAGCGATGCTTTCATAAATTTGTATCTTTTGTGGTGGCACGCATGTTGTATAAATAATTAATTATGATCTAGGTTTTAATATGATATTTATGTCATGTAATGCAGATGAGCCGTCATTGGATGTATAATGCTGATCGCCGCTCACAAGAGTTCATTGACGGCGTGCATTCTTTATTACGTGCGGCCGAGACAAACAAACGCGACGGTTTCATGTGCTGCCCATGTGCCATATGTAAGAATACGGTGGAATATCCTTGCTCAAGGACTCTTCATTCACACTTGTTCAAGTCGGGTTTCATGCCAAACTATATTTGTTGGACAAAGCACGGAGAAACCGGTGTTGTAATGGAAGAAGATGAAGAAGAACAATGGGACGACAATGATATTATTCCTGATGGTGCGTGCTTCAATGATACTGCAATGGGAGAAGCTGAAGAAGAGGTAGCCACAGAAGATGAGCTGGCTGATGATCTTTGTCAGGTCATTCGTGATGCACAAAGAGAATGTGAAAGTGAAAAGGAGAAGATCAAGTTCGAGCGGATGCTAGAAGATCACAAGAAATTGTTGTACCCAACTTGTGATGCAGGGCAGAAAAAGTTGGGAACCACACTAGAATTGCTGCAATGGAAGGCAAAGAATGGTGTATCTGACAAGGGATTTGGAGAGTTACTAAAAATCCAAAAGAAGATGCTTCTGAAGTACAATGAATTGCCCGCCACTACCTACGAAGCAAAACAAGTTGTCTGTCCTATGGGGCTAGAAATAGAGAAGATACATGCATGTCCTAATGACTGCATCCTATACCATGGCAAAGAGTACGAGAAATTGGATGCATGCCCGGTATGCCATGCGTCGCGGTATAAGATCAGGCGAGATGACCCTGGTGATGTTGAGGGCGAACGTCCACGTAAGAAAATCCCTGCCAAGGTTATGTGGTATGCTCCTATAATACCACGCTTGAAACGTCTGTTCAGAAACAAAGAACATGCAAAATTGTTACGATGGCACAAAGAAGACCGTAAGGTAGACAATATGTTGAGACACCCTGCTGATGGGTCCCAGTGGAGAGCAATCGACAGAGAATTCCCGGAGTTTGCAAATGACGCAAGAAACTTAAGGTTTGCTTTAAGTACAGATGGTATCAATCCTTTTGGAGAGCAGAACAGTAGTCATAGCACTTGGCCTGTTACTCTAAGTATCTACAACATTCCTCCTTGGTTATGCATGAAGCGGAAGTTCATTATGATGCCTGTGCTCATCCAAGGCCCGAAGCAACCTGGCAATGACATCGATGTGTACCTGAGACCACTTATTGATGAACTTCTCATTTTGTGGAATAAAGAAGGTGTACGTGTGTGGGATGAGTACAAACAGGAACACTTTGATCTGCGAGCATTGTTGTTCGTAACAATCAATGATTGGCCTGCTCTAAGTAATCTTCCAGGACAGTCAAACAAGGGATATAATGCATGCACACACTGCTTCGGTGATATTAGAGGTGTATTCTTGAAAAAATGTCGAAAGGTCGTGTACCTTGGCCATCGTCGATTTCTTCCTGCAAATCACCCCGTAAGAAAGAAAGGTAAGCATTTTAAAGGGAAAGCAGACCACCTGACCAAGCCTCGCAACCGAACCGGTGAGGATGTACTCGATATGGTCAATGATGTGAAAGTCGTCTTTGGAAAAGGACATGGAAGCCAACCTATTCCGAAAGACGCTACCGGTCACGCACCCATGTGGAAGAAAAAGTCCATATTTTGGGACCTACCCTATTGGCAAGTCCTGGAGGTCCGTAGCTCGATCGACGTGATGCACCTAACGAAGAATCTTTGTGTGAACCTGCTAGGCTTTATGGGTGTGTATGGAAAGCCTAAGGACACATTTGAAGCACGACAGGACCTGCGTTGTTTGAGAGAAAGAGACAACCTGCATCCAGAGAAGACAGATGATGGACGCCATTACTTACGTCCTGCTAGCTACACTCTAAGCAAAGAGGAGAAGGAAATCATGTTTGAATGCTTAAACAACATCAAGGTACCATCTGGATTCTCCTCGAATATAAAGGGTATTATAAATGTGCCAGAGAAGAAATTCTGTAACTTAAAGTCCCATGACTGTCACGTTCTCATGACGCAATTACTTCCAGTTGCATTAAGAGGAATTCTACCTCCAAATGTACGTCTAGCCACCGTAAAGCTATGTGCATTCCTCAATGCAATTTCTCAGAAGGCAATTGATCCAACTGATCTAGCTAAACTACAGAATGATGTGGTTCAATGTCTCGTCAGCTTTGAGTTAGTGTTCCCTCCTTCCTTCTTTGATATTATGACACACCTCCTAGTTCACCTAGTCAAGGAGATTTTCACTCTCGGTCCTGTGTTCCTACACAACATGTTCCCCTTAGAGAGATTCATGGGAGTCCTAAAGAAATATGTTCACAACCGTGCTCGCCCAGAAGGAAGCATCGCCAAGGGCTATGGAACAGAAGAGGTCATTGAGTTCTGTGTTGACTTTATTCCCGACCTTGACTCGATTGGTGTTCCTGAATCGAGACATGAGGGGAGACTAAGCGGAAAGGGGACACTAGGGAGGAAAACATATATTGGTACGGATGATGATTATTTCAATAAAGCGCACTACACAGTTCTACAGAACTCCTCTTTGGTAGATCCGTATATTGAGACACACAAGGATCTCTTACGATCCGAGTTTCCAGGGAAGACTGAAGCTTGGATTACGCATAAGCACATGGAAACTTTCGGCGGTTGGTTGCGAAAAAAATGTCAAGGTGATGAGAGCATCCATGAGCAACTGTATTTATTGGCTATGCAACCATCATGGCATATCGTCACATACAAAGGGTACGAGATAAAAGGGAACATATTCTACACAGTAGCCCAAGATAAAAGGAGTACCAACCAAAACAGTGGTGTCCGCATAGATGCCACAGACCCGAATGGGAATAAGCAGACATATTATGGACGCATAGATGAAATATGGGAACTAGAATATGCACCTACTTTGAAGATCCCATTGTTCAAGTGCCAATGGGTCAAGGTGACCGGAGGCGGAGTAACAGTAGACAACGAGTATGGAATGACAACAGTAGACCTTAGTAATATTGGGTACAAAGACGAACCATTCGTCCTTGCCAAGGATGTGAATCAGGTGTTCTATGTCAATGATATGTCTACCAAACCAAAAAGAGGGAAAAACGATAATGACTCAACCAAAGAGCCAAAGCGCCACATAGTTCTTTCAGGGAAAAGAGTCATCGTGGGAATTGAGGACAAGTCGGACATGTCAGAAGAATATGAAAAGGATGACCGAATTCCGCCCTTCAAAGTGAACAAAGACCCTAGCATCTTGGTAAATGATGAGGACACTCCATGGTTACGAAGCGATCATAACCAAGGGACATACGTAAAGAAGAAGTTCACTGCTGTGCCCACTTGATGATATAGTGATTTAATATAGTGTGTGTTTGAGATATTATGTAATAATTGTGAATTCAGATGTTTATTATGTCATGTTTTAAATTAAATCAATGTTTGATTTGGTGGGATTTCTCTGTCAAAAAGGTAAATTATTAGGATACTGAGTGATGAAAAATTAAAATATTAACGTTAAAATGATGTGAAAACAAATTTCCTGTCCAAAACCAATAATTTTAATAATTTTAATTAAACACTACATTTTTGCATTAACGAAATAATAAATATTAGTTACATTATGTTTTATAATTCTAACAAAAAATAAAAAAAGTTAGGTTATCGATTTTTCCTATGTGCAATAAACAAAAATAAAATTCATATTTTTAACAAAATAATTTTATGCCTTTTATTTAATTTACTATGTATTTAATAAAAACTATTGCATTTCTATTGTATGTAACAAGACTATTGCTTAAAACAGGCGGGAAACGAAACTGCAGGCCACCTTTACTCCCGGGTGGGAAGCCCACCCGGGAGTAAAGGTGGGCTGCAGTTTCGCGGCCCGCCAAAAAAAAGCCTTTACTCCCGGTGCGTGTTACCAACCGGGAGTAAAGGTATACCTTTACTCCCGGTTGGTAACACGCACCGGGAGTAAAGGTACCTTTACTCCCGGTTGGTAATACGCACCGGGAGTAAAGGGTTTTTACTCCCGGTTGGTTGCTGGCACCGGGAGTAATTCTCCTCTGCTATATAACCTCTAGCGCCTGGCAGATCGATCCGCTCGTCTTCTTCCTCGTCGAACACCGCCGCCCTCTTCTTCCTCGCGCCGCGTCCGTTCGCCTTCCATGACACCGGCGCCGCCGTCTTCTTCCTCGTGCGGCCTCCACCGCGCGCGCCCGTGCCCCTCCTCCGCGCTTGCCCGTGGCCCTCCACCGCGCCCTCCTCCGCGCCCGACGCCCTCCACCACGCGTTGCCCCACCGCACCGGCCCGAGGCCCTCCAGTACGTATACACTGCCGAGCTTCGAGGTGATTTTGATGTAAGCCATGTGTCAACGGTCGAGGTCGATTGAAAATTCCAAATTTTGAATCACAAAATCTAGAAACTAAAAATGAATATTTGGAACTCTAAATGATTTTAAATAAAAACATATCTTAAGGCAAGTTTTGAATATTTGGAACTCTAAATGACAAATATAATTAAGGATCACCAATGAAATTACTTTAGAAATTAATTAGATCGATGTAATTCCATGGCTTGTATAATAAACACGCTATATATTATTTGGAAACAACGCTACGAACCATCCGCTAATGATCCAGCCCATCAACCGCCATATATTCATCACTATATGATATGCCATTATTTCAAGATGCAGTTTCAATAGAAGAATTTTTTCTATCTTCATAGATCAATGTTTGTTAACGAAATTTTATCCAAATATATTCATGTAGGGTCTTTTTTTTTGAAGGATTTGTTGTAGGATATATAATGGTCAAATAGGAACTCAATTTTGATACCCAGTTTGTAAACTAAGCGTTTTTTAGTTTATCAAAAATATCACATGTTTCTTCATTTGTGAACTTTGAATATACAGATATAATATATTAATGTTGCTAAAGTAATATGAGCATTACATATTTTTTTTCGGGAAGACTATCTTCAAACTTTATATCATAGCATCAGAGATCGCCTGTAAAAGAAGAAAATAAATTCTTATCATTTCGGAAATAGTAATGGTTATATGAGCAATAAGACACATATACTTACATTTCATAATGACTTATACTTATATTATTAACATAGAATTTTCTCATATGATGAATGACTACATGGTTGATCACATGGTACATAGGATCACAACATCACGCACTGACACCGCCCCGGCCCGCCTCACGTCGTCGTCGTCGTCGTCAGCACGCCGGCCCGCCTCACGTCATCGTCGTCAGCACACCGGCCACCGCGCCGACACGTATATATACGTCATTTGTATTCATATGCATTTCGTCCATGCGTTTCTATGTATACGGCGGAGCACCGCCGCCCTCGTTCACCCATGTGTACAGACATATATACGGCGGAGTGGAGCACCGCCACTCTTGTCACACCGCCCTTTCTCGTGCCCTAATTCGCCCTAGTACCGACGTAGTTCATCCTAGTGTGGCGAATTGCGTCCGTGATCGAGGGACAAGATTTAATAATGCATATTGTTTGTAGATTTTACGCATGTAATAAGCAAAGATTTGACGTACTATATATTGGTTTTGTTTTTTGAAGCTAGATGGCCGACCCGAGAAATATGGATGAGGAGGAGTTGATGATGAATTTGATCAACACTGGCACTCAAGTTGCCGGCGATGATGGTGCTAAAAATAACGTGCAAGAGGATGTAGATGACGGGAGTCAGTACTTAGCTCTTGAACAAAATGAGCAACAACATATTGGCCAAGTATATATTTTTTATTATTAGCTATATATATATATTATCATATGTCTTATGTGTGCTCATGACATTAAAAACAATGTTTATGTTTTGTAGCCCTCTGGATCGACATCAACAACTACAACGAAGAGTAAAAATGTTCGAGGTCCCAAAAAGCCATTGGAGGGTCGCTTCATCATCTCAGAGTTCAATGTGGATACAGGAGAACCGGGGGGGCCGAATAAAATGAAATTTGTGCACCACTGTGGTTACCTTGTACGGGACCGGCTCCCGATTAGTACCCGTGAATGGAAGAAGAAGACCAATGCTCCTCATATCAGTTTTGTCTCCGATCGTGACAAGGCGTTAATTTGGAATGATGTCTTGGTACATTTCACGCTCCAAACAGATGATTATGATGATATAATAGATGGTGATGAATTGAAGGAGCGAGTTAGGGATTGGGCAATGAAGAAGATGGCCACCCAGTTTCAGACTTGGAAGAAACACCTATACACGACGTATGTCAAGAAGAACATAGCACCAGATTTTACTGTCCCAGGCCCGATCTCAAAGCAGAGGCCCTATTGGGATGAGTTTGTACAGTACAAGACTTCGGAAGAGGGTGTGAGTCGGGTGATAAAGAACCAACATAATGCCCAACAGAAGACATACCACCATACCTTGGGATCAGGTGGCTACCCGACTGCCATTAAGAAGTGGAACAAAATGGAAGCAGACCTTCTTGCCAAGGGTATCAGACCAGAATCACTCGAGTGGGGAGAACGTGCAAAGAATTGGTTTTTCGCTCATGGGGGAACACTAGACCAGGAGACAGGGAAGTGCGTTTATGGCGCAAGACTGCAAGAAGCAGCAGAAAGATTGTTTTATGCTCAGAGAGCTACTGCTAGTGGTGCGTTCAGGCCCAACAGAGAGAAGGATGAGCTGACATACGCCATCGGGACTATTGAACATGGTGGCCGAACTAGAGGCAAAGGAAGTGTCTCGTGGGAGCATGGATTCCCTCAGGACAGACCTTCCTACAGAAGTCGCCAGAGAAAGAAGGAAGAAGAGGCACACCGGCTCCAGAGGTTGGAGGAAGCGGTGCGTGAAGCACAGGAGCGGGAAAAAAACCTTGAAGCGAGAATGCAGGAGGAAATCAAAAGGCAAGTGCAAATAGCAGTGAGTGCAAGCAAGCAGGCATCAGAGCCAGGAATCAACATTAGCCAATCTGTTCAGTTGAAAAGCAGCTGCGCTTCCACGGAGATACCAAATCAAGGGGACACAGGACTGCGCTTCCCTGTGGATGACGTCACTGAACCTTGTACAACGTGTGAGCTACACATTCCGAAGGAGAATTCCACAATCAAGGTGGCTATCGGTCTTGTTAATCCTATCGACCGAACCAAGACACCAAGGATTCATGGGAATATAATCCAAGAAGGATATGCCACCATCTCGGTAGATAAAGCTGAAAAAGGTTTTAGTGATTTGCCTCTTGACATTCCTGGAGGTGATGGCGAGAAGACTCTAGGAGAAGCGGAGAAGACATTCATTCTATGGCGCAAGCGCTACATCATCATTCCAGGGATGTCGGCTCCACCTCCTCCTGAACTACCTCACCATAGGTACGTGCGGATGAAAACACTACATCATTAATTTGTATTGGCTTAAATAATTAACAATCTGCTCATAATAATATGTCATTCCTTTTTTTGTAGCAGATCCTCCCCCAACCTAAATCCAATTGTTCAATCGCCAGATCATCATAGTGCTCTGTACGATGACATTGTGTTGGAAGACGAGGCTGCATCCACACCCTCTCCAAGGAGGTCTCCAACGCCGCAGCCGCCACCTCCAAGGAGGTCTCCAACGCCGCTGCCAACACCTCCAAGGAGGTCTCCAACGCCGCTGCCAACACCTCCAAGGAGGTCTCCAACGCCTCCCCCGCCCCCACCTACCAAGAAGCCTAGCAAGAGGCCAGCCCCTCAAACGAAGAACCAGTCCCCGCCTGCAAAGAAAGCCACCGTGAAACCAAGGGCTATTCCCAAAATAATATCTGAAGAGAAGGAAGAAGGAACTGATGCATATAAAAAAGACATGTCTAGATTCTATGACAAACTTAAAATGAATCAAGAAGCAAGGAGAAACCCAGAGAAACCGTACTTCTTCGTAGCTCCGGATATTTTAAGAAAAAAGGTGACTTCTTACCAGCATCAACAGCGGGAATCTCGTAAGCCGTCCAAATCAACGTTATCAGACTATGACCGCACTCTCACCAAGTCAATTGAGGCGGCAAAGAAAAAGAAGCGGGCAGGGAAAGGAGTTGCCCAACTTGGACAACAAGCGCACCAATCAATCCCCCCGCTAGTTGTTGGTAATGAATATGGTTCGAATTTAGGATTAATGCATCAGGCAAACATACCTCCGGATGTCGATTTGGATCACCTTGGTGAATTTCTTGATGAGACTGGTCTCGACCTTTACCAGATGTTTGGTGATGGAAACATTGAGAGTGCGGCGGAGGTTGATATTTGGAAGAAAAAATTTGTACTAGGCCAGAGTCTATACAACCCTCAAGCCTTATCTATCTGGGGACGCAAATGTACCTGCTAAACAAGTGGTACATGCAGGCGTCTACCAGTGGAGACTTCTGCGTTGGTGTCAGAATTAGAGACGAACATTGGTTCCGTGGCGATGATGTTATGTATGTTGACTTTGCAGAATTTCATCAACTATGCCACCTGACCTCTCTGGACAAAGTTATCATTAGCTGCTATTGCCTGTAAGTAATAATTCTTTCGATCTATTATTAAACTCATCATATGTGTGTATATGCATATAAATTATCCTAACAAGTACTATATATATGCAGATTTACAATGACAGAGCTCAGAAAGGAAGGCTGCAATGAAATTGGTTTTGTTAATCCCCATATAGTATTCAAAGACCCAATTACTCCAATGACTAATTGGAAGTCTGAGTCAGAGAGTAACCTCATGAACTTCTTAGTGAACCAACGCCACAAGAAGGATATACTCTTTCCCTATAACTTCAAGTGAGTGTTAATCATGTCGATCATAGCCTTAATGGCTCATATGTTGATTCTAGTTAATTAATGAGTGTTATGCGTTATATCCTATAAACACATGCAGCAATCACTGGATATTGATGGACATCGATCTGGTGAAAAGTCACTTGATAATCTATGACTCGATGAGAAAACCACAACAAGACTACCAAGATATGATAGATATTATCCAGAGGTAATTTCGGGATCTCTAGCAACTATATATACACACAAACATGATGATTAACTATATCTGATGACGTGGCAAATTTTTTATTGGGCAGTGTTTGGAAAACCTTTATTGAGAAGCAACACATGGAAAAATGCAAAGCGCCACTGAATGTAATCCCATTGAAAGTAAGTCCCCTGAATCGCATCATCTTTATTAATTAAACATATAGCTTTCACCGGATCACCAGATTGGATGACAAATCTTTTTCTCGTAAAGTGGTGTCTGAGGCAGGAACAGGGGAACAACTACTGTGGTTACTATGTTTGCAAGTTTATCAAGGTGGTCTCCCAAAGAACTCCTACAGAGAGACTCAAAGTACGTTAAAAATACACTATATATTCATTTAATTATTATTATTGATTGTGTTACTATGTCTTTATATATATATATGTACATATATTAATTTATTTTCCTTTAATTCAAACCTGTAGACTCGATGGTTGGAGGAAAAGGTCATACGGCAAGACCAAATCAAAGCAATTCAAGAGTCTATAGCCGGATTTTTTAATGAGCAGGTCATCGATTCCAAGGGCGAGTTCTACTTCGACCCAACACTGCCATTGAAGCCAAGCTAGAGGATGAGAAGAAACTTGTTATGTCACAACACCTATAATGCAATCTTTTGTAATATATGCACATGAAATAATATAATGTAAAATACACATATGCATGCATGCATGTAAATATATATATGATGCATGCATATATATATATATATATATTTCTATGCTTGAATTGTGTGATTTAATACGTTCATTGTGCTTGAACCGAAACATACTATATGCGCGTATAAATGTATAATTAGCAGCGTACAATACGACTTCGAAAACCTATTTTGAAAAGAAAACAAAAAAATGAAAAGAAAAGAAAAAAGAAAAAAACCTTTAGTCCCGGTTCGTATTACCAACCGGGACTAAAGGTGCCGGCCATCGTGGCATGTCAGGAGGCACCTTTAGTCCCGGTTGGTGTTACCCACCGGGACTAAAGGTCCTCCTTTAGTCCCGGTTCCTGACCCGGGACTAAAGGACCCCCCCTTTAGTCCCGGATGCTTGCTCCCGGGTGGGGAACCGGGACTAGAGGGGGTTCCCCACCGGGAGTAAAGCTCGGTTCTCTACTAGTGGATTCTCCTATATATATAGTTTCTTATTAAGCAACTATTTCCTCCTCTCTCTCTCTCTCTTCTCATTAAACCGCTTGCCACATCAAAAAAAATGCTTAGGTGATAGGGTAACTAATGCACATAGAATCTATCATAGGTGAGTGCCATTACTAGTTGTTAGATATTTGGGTATTTTTCTAATTTATTTTAATAAAAAACAGTAGCAAAATGTTTCTAACATCATATACGTGCATATGTAATCTACCGCTTGCAACAGTAATAGCATATATGACAATAAGCAAACCGGTCATGAGAAATATTCTGAGAAGGGACTAGTGCCGCAGGTGCCGGTGGCTCCATTACATTATTCGACGTTAAGTGTTACATAAAGTAGTGGACCACAGGTGTAGGTACAAGTTTGCAGTGCAGTCCAATGAATAGCCAGCAGAAGTTGTGCGCCGCTACTAGTCACCAGGAAGAAGAAATCGCAGTGGTACTGATTGCTCGGAACATGTGGCCAGGAGGAAGTAGTTGATTGTAGCGAGCAATCATGGGCCTGTTCGCTTGGAGGAATTTGGAAGAATCTGGATGAATGTGGAGAAATTTGTGAGAGAGTGAACAGTATTTTTCATCCGTGCACAATGAAATCCGGCTGGTTTCTCAACCAGCCAAACGAGCCCCATGTGTAGATGCTCTCCAAAAACCAGACCATCCACACACACCTGACCAGGTGTCGTAGAGACGGGCGCGGATCGAGGCCTACTCTTCCAATACTGTGTGCACAGGAGACTAGAACAAAGAGAAGTCGAAGGAGCAACAACAAAGAAGAGGGCACGGACACCAGGGCGGACAGTTGTTTTGATACCATGGACGCATGGGCAAACTACTATTTTGGTAGCATGAGCAAATTAAGGACCAGGGGACTTAGCCTGTCCATGGGTAAACTGCTATTTGTTCAGCATAGACGCTTGTACAAACTGCTGTTTTTGCCCCACGAGCAGCATATGACTGCCGGCCAATTGACTTGGCCTATTCCTCGCCTGGATGGCACCAATACATGGGCAAATGTGTGTCTTTGCACCACGGACGTCTGACAAACTTCCTAGACTCTATATATAGACACCTATATATGGAATTAATTGGCTGTACGCTGGCATTGGTAGCATTATGGTCACTTCTTTGTTGAAGACATTCTTGGGAGTTCAAAGTATGTAATCCATCAATCATAAGGTATTACCTATTACCTTTTCTAGGGACAACTCTGAAGGATTATGGAACTTGGTGGAATAATGTCCCTGAAAATTTGCGGTTGGGTCATCAGAAAAATGTTTTCTTGCATTCGTAGAGCGTACAACACGGCCCAAGGTCTTTAGGAGTGTCACCTTTTGGGCTGTGTGCCTGTGCTATGTACGTGTTTATAGGCCAAAAGAGTGCAAATAGGACAGGCTCAAAGAGTAAAGCAGTGTTTGGCCCAATAATAGCTTGCAAGTGTTAGCTTAGCATACGGAATTAATATTATTCTGGGAGTGACAACAGCCCTGTTGCTGACATTCAAATTATTTTTTATGAAAATACCAAAATGTCCTCACATGGAGCAACTCCCTCATGCTCATCTGCACAACTATTTTTATTCTGCACTGAGAGTATGTGGCACCATGCTATACAAGAGTGAAAAGAGCGAACATGTGAGCAGCATCAATCCACTG
Organism: Miscanthus floridulus; assembly: GCF_019320115.1. NCBI lineage: Eukaryota > Viridiplantae > Streptophyta > Magnoliopsida > Poales > Poaceae > Miscanthus > Miscanthus floridulus. The sequence continues at coordinate 24,046,495 of NC_089588.1, read as the reverse complement.
TGTCTAGGTCGGCAATTCTGTCTCACTACTACAAGAGTGCTTGTAGTGGCCAGCCACACCTGGAAATGGATTGTAAAAGCCAGCCACCGCTAAAAACCAATTCAGAGGGTTGGCTAGGAACACGATCCACCTTTACAAATACATTTCTAAGGGTGATTAAAAATACGAGTCGTCTTTATAAATCATTTTCTGGAAATCATAAATCAAACCAAGAAAATAGTAAAAAAATAATCTAGAGAGGCGCCGACCATGCAGCCTCACAGGGCCACGTGTCGCGAGTCACAAGTCACATGATTTTTCATACGAAATAAGCACGCGTGTGGCCGCGGGAGTTCGAACACATGACATCAGGCCAAGATGCATGTCCTGTGTTTTAGCCGCCAATCACCAATCCGGTAATACCAGCCACGCAATCATTCAACTAGATTGGTTCTGCTCTATTCTTGTCCATAGGGGTGGGGCCATCACAGGCAATGAACTAAGAGCCACATTGACACATCCCTTGGGCACCAGGACAAACTCAAAGGGTAGCCAGGACGTGCACTTCAGTTCGCCCTCAGACTAGGTTTGTATCTAGTGTCCACATTCCTTTGGCCTCCCTTTCCCAACAAATGATGCATGAGCCTTTCTAACTCTACTATATATTCATCCATCTATCCTCTTTCTTTTGGCCAATATCAAGCTTGTGTTGTTTGGACACTTTGTTGAGCTAGAGGTGGAACCGGAGACCCAGTCCTACCACATATATATTTGGCTGGAGGTGATTACTTACTTTTTCTTATCACTACTATAGTATATATATCCGCAATTGCTAGTAGGTGCTTTTACATTTTTATGCATTTACTCGTCTAAATAAATACCCATATCTTGCAATGAAGGTTTGCTCATCAGTACCGTGGATATATCTGCAATAAAGCAGTTGATCCTATATTTGAGTAGCATGTGCCTGCCAGGTTCTGAGAATGTCACAGATAAGATGAAGCATTGTTAGCCATCCCAACTTATCAATATGGGCAGGGACCATCTGTATCGACACCAAGGGGTGAATCAACAAGCCCTAGTTGTAGAATCGACAAGTTAATTACTGTTGAACACCCTTCCCCGAGCACGTACTAGGATAGTGTTTGGTTCATGATTTTTGTAACATTAATAGAATACAGAAGGTGAGAGATTATGTTACTTGTGTTTGGTTCAGCACCGTAAGTAATCAGTTGGCCTATAATTTGATACTAGCCCATTAAAATTGATATGATGCTCCTCTACTGTAATCGCTTCACGGACAACTGGTCGACGAGACAACTCGCCTTCCCCTACAGACATCATTGAACTCGAAGACTCAAACAGAGTCGACTCATGCTCCATGCGCCTGCCCCTCGATTGCACGAGCTGATCTGCAGTCGAGGGACACACACACTGTCTTGTCACCGGTAAGATATCCCTGGCTGCCTTTTCCCTCCTCTCTCTCTCTCCCCCTCAAGCCCTTTCCAATACTTGCCGAGTCTATTGATCTTGTTCTTCAACAATCTATAGTGGATAGTTTAAATGAATTGAACAAGAGAAGAGGAAGGAAGATGACAAGATCATTTGAATTTCATGATTGGAGCACGTCACAGAGAGAGGGAGCTCAGCTTTTGCATGCAGCGGCCAGTACAGGATGATTGGTGGCTTTCACCACCGTTTCTTGTTGGCAGAGATCAGTACGTCTAATATTGGATTTGAACATCTGGTAGACTGTTTGGCTTTCACCGCCGTTTCATGTTGATCGAAGCTAGTTCGGTATCATGGACATCTAATCTCTGTCACTTCCACGGGCGGAGCTAGGATTTGAACATCTGGCAGACTGTTTGGGCATGCCATGCCCCTCTCAGTGCCCCGTCCCTCCACTTGTAACCTCAGTGGCGTGCAATTTCCCTTTACCTCCTATTCTTAACCCAGAATGGCAGTTTCTTCCTGACTCTACACCTCTCTTCTCCCTCTACTCTACATTCTTGTGGTGCTAGCATTTGTTACCTGTTGTTTGAGCTAGGAGGCCAACACATTATATATGTGGTCATATTACTAGTACCAATGCTACTTTTCTTATGTTATAATTGGTGTTCTCAATAGAAATTGCTCACAGGTGTTTTATTTCTCTATACCTATATGTCCATCTACTCACCAAATATATACATATGTTGCATGAAATGTTCATTGGCACAACTGTGTAATGTGAATATACCTCATAGGTGGTAGTTGGCTTGTTTGAGCGAGTAGTGCTCTTTGGGTAGTTAGTTTTGCTAGTTCGATTACCAGACATCAGCTTGAACCATTTGGGTGAATAACAGATTACAACTTCCAAGTTGAAATCTATGTATATTTTGTATTCTTTAAGTGAGCTAAGTCACATGCACATATATGTTTCGAGACCATTGTGATTTTGATCATCTTGTTTTCTTTGTCTCTGTTCATCACATCGGTACCACCTCACTAGACCATATATATATAGTGCATCACCATCTGACTGTATATTCAACATGAACGCTGAAGTTTGGCAGCATGGAGCAAGACAAAATGCCTCTACATCATATCCATAGGATGGAAAAATTCTATGCATTCAGTCCACAAATTAAAGTGGACACCACTGTGTTCTCAGTGATGGCGAACCCCATTAATGATGACCGATGCTGCAACACCATTATGCTAGAAAGGTTTGCCCAAAAAATTTTTGTAGGGATTGCACTGAAGAGCCACATTGCCACATCCCTTGTCATCGAAGACAAACTCGGACCGGAGCCAAGACGTGTGCTTCAATTGGCCCTCAGACTAGGTAGTGTCAATTTTCCTTTTTGGCCTCTCATTCTCAACACATCATGCATGAGCCTTTATTTCTAATTCTACTATTCATCCATCTATCCTCCTTCTTTTGGCTGCCAATGCTATCCTCGTGTTATTTTGGGCACACTTTGTTGAGCTAGAGGAGGAACTGGAGACCACTACTACATTTATATTGAGCTGCAGGTGATTATTTGTTTTTTCTTATCAGTGCAATATGCATTGACAATTTCTGGTAGGTGTTATTATGTTGTTATGCATTTATATTCATCTAAATGCCCATATCTCTTGCAATGAAGGATTGCCCATCTGCACCATGAATATCCTTATCTCATATTGGACTATCACGTGTCTGCCAGCAGCAATGATTTGAGACTGTCACAATTAACATCAAGCATTGCTAGTAATCCCAACTCATCAATGTGAGCGACCATCTGTGTCGATAACAATGGGTGAACCAACAAGTGCTAGTCATTAAGTGGCAAGTTAATTACTGTTGTATAATACCCTTCAGTGAGCAATTTCGAGTGCCGTGAAGCACTGGTCCATGACGGTATCACGGGCGACGTGAGCGAAGTTCAAGTTGGCGAAGCGACGCTCCCACTTGGCGTTGTGGTTGTCGAACTGGCGGCCGAATTCATCGAGAACCGGCTTCAAATTCAGGTCCATGGTGCCGCGGGAACCCTAGAACTGCATGAAATGGTGGTGGGGGGGATCGGAATCTGGGTGGACGAGGAATCTGATATCATCATACAAATTGTGAGGATAACGTGGAGATGAGGAAAGAACAGACCAAGGCAAGAAGAATGGGAACCAAACTCTAAATGATTAGCAGAAGAATTCCTTACAGTTTTTTCATGTCTCCCCTCTTTCTCTCCCGTTACAAGCAGATATATGCGAGACGATCAACTAGTCCAAGCTGGGCTGGCATAGCGTCAGTTGGGCTAGTGGTTCCTCCTGTGCCTTGGCGAGGACGACGCTTCAGACGCGCCTGGCGACGAAGCTAGCCAACGCAGCTGACAGTCTTCAGAGGCGTGTCGCTAACACGAGACTAGATCTAGCAGCATCAATCTGCTGTGTCGAGGTCGAGCAGTTCTGTCTGATTGATGACACTCATGGAGCCAAGGCTCAGATCCTGCATGCTTCTTCTTTCTTACTGATTTTATTATTGCAGCAAGCCCCAGACCACCATTCACCAATCTGGTACAGCGCAGCCTGGTGATCATTCGTCTAGCTTGGTTCCCCTATCCAGCAGAGGGCATCTCAGAAAACAGGGATTGAACCGAAGAGCCACATTCCCACATCCATTCAGCATGAGGACAAACTTAGACCATAGCCAGGATGTGCTTTTCAGTTGGCCCTCGGACTAGATATGTATCTAGTGTCCATTTTCCTTTCGCCTCCCATTCCTTACAAATCATGCATGCGCCTTTGTGTCCAGCTCTACTATTCATCCATCTATCCTCTTTCTTTTGCCAATACTATGCTTGTGTTGTTTGTACACTTTGTTGAGATAGAGGTGGAACAGGAGACCATGTACTACCGTATATATATTAAGCTGGAGGTGATTACTTATCTTTTCTTATCAGTACTACAGTAAGTTGACAATTGCTGGTAGGTGCTTTTCTATTTCTATATGCATTTACTCGTCTAAATAAATACCCAAATCTTGCAATGAAGGTTTGCTCATCAGGACCATGAATATATCTCCAACAAAGTAGTTGATGTTAGATAATCTAGTGCTACCTTGTATGAACACAGCAAGGGTAGGCGGCGCCGAAAGGACCCCTGCTGTAAAGCTATAGCCGTTGCAGGTGCAGGCGTCGCACGGCTCACCTGTAGCACTATAGGCACATGCAGTGGCCGACGCAGAGTCAGCCATGTATGTTATCTAGTTAGTGTTACAGCATGTGCGCTGTACTAGAACTAGATGGATAGAGTTGTATAAATAGACTACCACGTCACCTCAGTAAAGAGAGTTCAGATTTGCCATCTCCTAAACAGGGCTTCGCCCAACGCTGGTGTCTTGTACTATGTGTGCATGCTCTGTTCTTCCTTCTTCTTCTTCTTGCTCTAGCCATAGTGTGTGGGACGGACATTGCCTGTTCGTGGTCGGCACGGCTAGTGGATGCCCGGCAACACTAGCGGGTGTTCGGCAAGATTGATGAGTGGTTCACTCATCTGAGCCGGAGATCCTGTGGGCCAACAAGTGGTATCAGAGCCGTACAAGCGCCGTCGCCAGACTAACCGCTGGCGATGACAGGCGGTTCGGAGATGGGCGACAGCAGTGGCACTGCTGTGGCTGCCCAGCCATGACCGGAGGTCGTTGTTCGCACGGTGCGGGAGGTCAGCGGGACCAGTTGGCCGACGCTGACTCGCACCAACTATGGAGAGTGGTCGGTGACCATGAAGGTCAAGCTTAGAGCCCGACGGCTCTGGAATGCTGTTGACAAGGGCACCGACAATGAGGAGGATGACATGTCAGCGTTGGAGTCTATCCTCGCTGCTGTACCGGCGGAGTACAGGGAGCCGTTGGGGGCGAAGAGCTCGGCTAAGGAGGCGTGGGAGGCTATTACGACGATGCGCGTCGGTTCCGACCACGCAAAGAAGGCGATGACCTAGCTTCTGAAGTAGGAGTACGCCAACCTCAAGTTCAAGGATGGTGAAACGGTGGAGGACTTCTCCCTTCGCCTGCAGACGCTCATCAGCAAGCTGAAGAGCCACGACGTTACCATCGACGAAGAGGAGGTGGTCTCCAAGTACCTCCACTCTGTGGTGGCAAAGTACATCCAGATCGCTCTCTTCATAGAGACGATGCTGGACTTGTCCATCCTCACCATTGAGGATGTGACAGGCCATCTGCGGGCAGTGGACGAGCGCCTAGAGCAGGCGACAGTAACGAAGGACAGCAGGAAACTCCGGCTGATGGAAGAGGAGTGGGCTGCTCGGAGGAACTCCGGGAAGGCAGCCTCCTCCAGCTGCGGTGGCGATGGCAAGCACCGTGGCAAGGCTTCTTCGGAGAAGAAGCAGGTCGACCCCAACGCCTGCCGGCGTTGCGGGAAGATGGGCCATTGGGCACGGGAGTGCCCAAACCACAAGCAGGAGAAGAAGGCTCAGGCTCACTTGGCGCAAGCCGATGATGAAGATGAGGCCACTATCCTGATGGCGACGTTCTGTGCACTGCACGACGTCGAGGCCGAGGAGAGGGAAGAGGCAACGATGGTGGAAGGATCTAGGAAGGCCCTGAAGACCGTCAACCTCGATGAACCATGCGCCCAAGGGTGGCTATCCAAGGGCGCGGCACCATCATCTTCAGGTGCCAGAACAGGGAGCACCGCGCGCTAACGGATGTATACTACATCCCACAGCTGCGTTCCAGCATCATCAGCATTGGTCAGCTATATGAGCGTGGTAGCGAGGTACTGATCAAGAATGGAGTCCTTAGGATCAAGGACTGGGAGTAGTGACTTATTGCCAAGGTGAAGAGGTCCCTGAACCGGTTGTACTTGCTCGACCTAAAGGCAGAGCAACCGGTGTGCCTGGCAGCAAGGCACTCCAAGGAACCATGGATGTGGCATGCCCGGTTCGAACATCTTAGCTTCGACGCGCTTGGTCGGCTAGAGAAGATGGTCCAAGGGCTACCCCACATCAAGCACAGAGGCGAGCTGTGTGATAGCTGCCTAGCTGAGAAGCAGAGGAGGCTACCTTTCCCAAAGGCAGCCAAGTATCGCGCGAAGGATGCTCTTGAGCTCGTCTATGGCGACCTCTGTGGGCCGATCACGCCTGCTACAAATGGTGGTCGGCGGTACTTCCCCCTGCTCGTGGATGATTGCAGTCGCTACATGTGGCTACAACTCCTGACGAGCAAGGACGAAGCGACGGCGGCGATCAAGAAGTTCAAGATGCGCGCGGAGGCCGAGAGCGGCAAGAAGCTTCGCGTGCTGAGGACTGATCGCGGCGACGAATTCACTTTGGTGGAGTTCGCTACGTACTGCGTGGATCAGGGTGTGGGGCAACACCACACCGCGCCGTACTCGCCACAACAGAATGGCGTGGCGGAGAGGTGGAACCAGACAGTGGTCAGCATGGCCCGATCCATGATGAAGGCCAAAGGCATGCTGTCGACACAGAATTTTGTCCCGTGCCGAGGACACATGTAGCAAGCTGGAAGGGTCTGCTCGATGGAGCAAATCCGTCTAGCTTCAGTGCAGGGGTGGTCGATCCTGCGCAATCCTCTCGAGGCGTGCCAGTCAATTGGAACCTGCAATTGACAAGGAGAGAAATTTCATCAGTAATTAAGGGCGGAACTTGCCGGTGTTGCCAAACAGTTCCGAATGTACGGTTGTGAGAGCCGATATGGAAGGAAATCGGCTAAATAGCCGATCCCAGTATATTCATGAGAACAAGTCAGTTAGAGCTCATGGGGTCGTGTGAAGAAGAATCGGTTATCATTCAGAATAAATATCATTTAAGCAAACATTAATCAATAGCAATAAGATATCGATGATGGTCGGTTTACACTGAGCCAATGATTACAAGTAACCGAACTCCTGTTTATGTAAAGAAACAATTCAACACCACTCAACCATCTAATAAAGATAAATTTAATGAACATGTTAGATCTCATCTATCACCATGACTAGTGGGGCATGGGGCAGAATCATGCAGGTCATAGAAACAACAATAGACTCGATGACCCTAACTCATTACTAATATCAGTGGGGCATGAGGCAGAATCATGTAGGCCATAATACAATAACAAGATCATGGGGCTAACACATCTTTCAACTTATCTCTACTTCAACGATCTTGTGATGTGAGCTGTTCGTGAAAGCATTCGATATTGGCTAAATAGCCGATTCAGGCATAGCGCACAGTTAATGTCATGCCTTCTCAGGAACGAATCTATCAACTAACGATCCCCACTCCATGGTGCTAATAGTGGGGTGAGAGGCAGAATCCCACAGGCCATGATAACGGGCCATGGAACGGTTCTCGCTAACCAATAGATCTACTCAAGATCGAACATGCCTTAACCGCACACTATGCACGATTAAGATTGATATAAAACAGCCAATAAAAACATAACTCATCGTTTAAGATGTAGATTAGATCAGTTTAAGATTAGCAAACGATGGGTTAAATAAGATATAAGGCCGATCCAGATCAATCTCAATGGGGCAGAATGATATTGCTGTAATTAGATAAACAATGAAAGCAATAAGCAATATCGGTAACTTAATGAATCTACCAAAGACTGTCGTTCAAAGGTAGAGCCGATAACTTGACCTCGATCTAGTTCAAGCAGTGGGGTGTGAGGCAGAATCACACAGGCCATACTTGAACTAGGCAAGAGTCGATAACTAGCCTATACCAGAGTCGCAGTGGGGGTCAACCGGATCGATGCACCATACGAACAGAGGTATAAACCGTGACGGTACTTACAGACAAGCAGTGGAGGTCGATCGGATCGATGCAGCCGTACTCGCTGAAGAACTCGCCGAGATCTACTCTACTTCTACTCCTAAGGGGTGGCCGAAGCCGAAAAAAGTAATTGACTTGTATTTGATTGATTGATTGTTCTTTACAATAGCCGGGGTTTGGTATTTATACTCGGAGCCTAAACATGAATCCTATTTGAGCACGATTTGTTACAGACTTTGGCATAAAAATGAAAATATTCCTAATTTAAGATAACTTGGACTCTAATCTTTCCCTTTTTGTAGAGTCCAACATGTTTTCGTCCTGGCATCGAGCGTAGCCTTGTCGTTATCTGCTGGCGCTGTCCGAAGAAAGCCGATTCCTAGATTTCAGATCTGAATCAGCTATTTCTAATCCGCCCGCAACTGATCCCTTGATGATACGATCCTGGGAGCTTCTGGGTCCCTGTTACTCTCCTTCCAAATTTTGGTGTAAACACATGCCCCCCAATTTTGGGACAAAAGAAATTTTGTCCCAAAATTACCATGTCCGTGCTCCCGATAGGCCCGTAGTCACGGGTAAGGAATCTTGGGGCCTACTATTCGTCGCTGTCCCGATAGGCTCATAGTCACGGGTAAGAAATTTTGTCCCAAAGCTACAGAATTGGGGGCTAAGATCGTCGGCTCCTTCCCCATGACTTCCCGAATGCAGCGTATCCTAGGGAACATGAGCACTTGGTTGAGGATTTTATGAACATAGCCAATTATGTAGCTTTCAATATTCTGGCTGATGATATAGTAAGCAAAGTATTCTCTAGCCTGTAGCTTGTAATAGGCGATGTTTAGCAAATAACTTCCCCATCTTGAGTGATTTTCTTTTGCTTCGTGATTTGTATACATTGCTCTGTCTATGTTTGCCTCGCTTCTATAAGTGATACATCGTATCAGCTCTTACCCCCTTGGGTCCATTTTTGTGCTGGAGGCGATACCTTTCCGACATCGGCTATTAAAACTCATCGACTAAATCAAATCTCTTGTTAAGTATTGATCCAAACGCTAGGATAATATTTCTTCAAATATTTCCCATTGATAGGTCGGCCAAATTCTTCCTTTCCTTTTAGTGTCTCCAAAATGTAAGCATTATCAGGCGCACAACGTTTGATTCGATAAGGTCCTTCCTAGTTGGGCGACCATTTGCCGAATTTATTATCCTTTGACCCGATTGGCAATTTCACTTTCCAGACCAAGTCTCCTTCAGAGAATTGCTTAACCTTAACCTTTTTATTGTAATATTTGCAACCCTCAACTTATTGGCTTTGATGTTTTTGAGGGCACGCATCCGAAGGCAACTCATGTCCTCCAAGTTGTCTATCATGAGATTCTTGTATACTTCTGTCGACAAATCATTCTGCAGTGTGACGCGCCTTGATCCCATCCGAACTTCCCAAGGAAGAACTACATTATGGCCATACACAAGTTCATAGGTGATGCTTTAATTGACCCATGGCAAGCCATCCTATATGCCCACAACGCCTCACTTAGCGTCAAATGCCACTTCCTTGGCTGTTCTTCAATCTTCTTCTTGATCAACTTGATCATAATCTGGTTGGATGCATGCCTCTGCCTGGCCATTAGCCTGAGCATAATAAGGAGAGGAATTTAGTAGCTTGATACCCATACTGGCAGCAAAGTCCCCGAATTCTTCCGATGTGAACATTGTCCCTTGATCGGTAGTTATAGTTTGAGGGATCCCAAAACGATATACAATGTGTTCCCTGACAAAATTGATCATGTCCTTTGAGGTTACCATCTTTAAAGGAATTGCCTCAACCCATTTGGTGAAGTAATTTGTTTCTACCAATATAAATTTATGCCCTTTGCTCGAAGGTGGAAAAATCTGGCCGATCAGATCAATTCCCCAACCTCGAAACGACCATGGCTTGATTATTGGATTCTTGGCTGATGCAGGCGATCTCTGGACATTGCCAAAGCGTTGACAATCCTCGCACCCCTTGTAATATTCAAAACAATCTTCCAGCATTGTTGGCCAAAAATATCCGGTTCTGCGGATAATCCATTTCATCTTATAAGCCGATTGATGAGCTCCACATATCCCTTCATGCACTTCTCCCATTAATACCTTAGCTTCTTCTTGGTTTAAGCATTTGAGCAACACTCTGTCGACTGTTTTATAATATAATTGCCCATCCAACAAAACATATTTAGTTGACTTATACCTTATCTTCCTAGTAACTTTCTGAGACGGATCCCTAAGGTAGTTGGCTATTTCAACTCTCCAATCATCAATTGAGGCTTCACTACTCAATATTTCCTGAAATACATGATTTCCTGATGCACTTTGAGCCAGACGGTTAGCTTCTTGGTTTTGCGCTCTCGGGATATGTTGGAAAGAGACGTGAAGAAACCCCTTGATTAACTTTTGGCAGCCGTCATAGTATTCTTTCAAAGTCTCTTCCTTGCACTCATATAGGCCGATCAACTGATTAATAATTAACTGCGAATCTCCAAATACCTCAATTGCTTCGGCCTTTACTTCGTGGTGAAGTTGAAGTCCTTTGAGAATAGCCTCATACTACGCTTGATTGTTGGTAACCATTGGTTCGGTTGGGAAAGCAAACTCAAAGCTTGCCCCCCGAGGCGAAATGATAACAATACCAATGCCACCACCCTGCTTGCATGACGATCCATCAAAGAACAGTGTCCAGGGCATCGGCTCTACATAACTAATGCTTGGCTCGTGATGCTGAGTGATAAAATCGGCCATTACCTGTCCTTTGACTGCTTTAGCCGATTCGTACTTCAAGTCGAATTCCGATAACGCAAGAATCCACTTTCCCATCCTTCCATTTAGTATTGGCATTGATAACATGTGCTTAACCACATCAGCCTTGGAAACAACCGTGCACTCGGCCGATAATAAGTAGTGTCGTAATTTGGTGCAAGAGAAATATAAACATAAGCATAACCTTTCGGTGGGAGAATATCTTGTTTCAGGATCCAGTAGCCACCTACTTAGATAGAAAACAACCCTCTCTTTTCCTTCGAATTCTTGCACTAGGGCCGATCCAATTGTCTTGTCGTCGGCCGATATGTACAACTTAAATGGCTTACCTTGCTGAGGAGGGACCAGCACAGGTGGACACTTCATATACTCTTTTATTTCTTCAAACTTCTTCTATTGTATGTCACCCCACGTGAATTCTTGATTATTTTTCAATCTCAGCAAGGGAGAAAACGGTAGGATCCTTCCCGACAAATTTGAAATGAATCTTCTGATGAAATTAATCTTTCCCAGCAGAGACTGTAACTCTGTTTTGGTGGTTGGGGGAACCGCTTCGTCAATTGCCTTTACACTATTCTGACCAACTTCGATTCCTCTTTCATGAACCATGAATCCCAAAAATTGTCCGGCTGATACTTGTAGCACTTGGTTTTAAGAACAAAACTAGATACACACCATATGTGAGCCCAGAAAGTTAAATCTCACATATAGCTACAAATAAGTGTAATATCAATAGACAATGCTTAAATACATAGCGTATTAGTGTAAAGAATATAACCTCAGAGTATAGACGGCAGAAAGACAACTCCGATCTTCAGGCGAAGACTCGAAATCCACAGAGACAACTGACTGGTTGATCACAAGCCTAATTTCTCCAAACTCTAGCAATCTGGTACCCATCCGAGATTTTTATCCAAATATGTGAAAAGTAAAGTAAGCGTAAGTACATGTCGTACTCAACAAATATGACATGGGATTCATGAGGCTCAAAAGGCTAACACTGGTTTAACTGCAATTAGCTTTTATTGAGTCATGATTTTAGCAATAGGGTGGTAACAAAGTTATCATAAGCCCATAAACACATGATCAGGTAAACATGAATAATGAATAGCATAAACAATAATCATTAGTGAGCATCTTTATCATCAGTATCATCGGTGTTCATCATCTATTCCATAAGGGTTCCAAGGCCGCTCGTGACCGTGAGCATGGCTGATATACTAGTTTTACACTCTGTAGAGGTTGTACACTTTCACTGTGAGTCGTGATTTACCCTTTCGCCCGAGGTGATCAGCCTCTTGACCCACTACCAAGTAGGTCGGCAGGATTCACTATGAAGCCTTTTAAAGGTTCGTCTAACAAGTTAGGGCCGCTAGGTTTCTGTGGCCTGCGAATGTAGAGCTCCCCTTCCGATAGGCACAATGACGCGTAGCCTATACACTAACAGACAGAGGCCGCACTATATCCAACCCGGAACACACCCCTCTTGCACCATAAAGGTAACCACTAACAAGCTAGAAAATGTCCTCATACTGAGCTAAAGCTAGAGCCATGTAGCCCTCACAGCTGTACTGTAAGTCCCGGATGATCACTTACAGATAAGTCCTTAGGAAGAGGAATCTAGAGCACCATAAAAATAGCCCAATACTCTAGCCCCCTTGTTCCATGTTGCTAAAAAGCATGTTTTAATGTTTATTGCATATTACATTAGTCAAGTTACAAGATCATGGTTGTTGTTGAGCACTAGCAAAGCTACCCAATGCAATAACCCAAAGGTGTCAAGGTACAAGTACAAAGTACTAGGAAATCCTTAGTGGCAGTCAAGGTAGACACATGCATCATGAATTAAATGATTAAAGGTGCATAGGACAACAAGGAAGATCCCATGCTATACTTGCCTTGAAACACCGATCCTTCGGTAAGCTTTAATCTTCAACGCTCTTCTTCTTCTTCTTCTTCTTGATCACCACGTATATCTCACTGACTGGACGTAATCATAAAGCACCACACAAGCATCCATACAATCATACACGAAGCAAACAATAGATCTAAATTAGAACAGTACACCAAACATAAAATCAAGATGAAAAGTTTGTAAAATGAATCTACGTCTCGCTACGAACACACAGACACGAAAAGCACACTAATCGAAGCTACGATTGAAAAGATACAACTACCGAGAGATCTACTCATAAAACTACATGTGTTTTAATTATATAAAAACATATGTAAGATATTTTATAGGTAATATAAATTAAGTCAAATTTAAGTTTGAATTCTAATAATAAAGTAAAACAAATCATAGTTTATTTATGAAACACCGTTGCTTAATTATTATTCAAATTAGAGTTTAAACCATGAAATTCCAGAAATAGTGACATGTTAAACATTGTTACTAATGCATAGTTTATGTTGTTATGAATCCAACGCAACTTGAATGGACTAAAACGGAGTTAAAACAAAGAAACGGTGGGGATCCATTGTTGATTGTAAGTGGTGTATTTCTATAGTATTGTTGGATTTGTTTTTCTATAAGAAAACGGCCATAATGTGTGGGTGACATGATGATGACATCATCAAGCTAGCAAGAGCAAAACCGGGCATGCATGACGGAAACAGCAGCAAGCAACGATCGGCGACGTACTTTCCTCGGCATGCTTATCGGCTCTAGCATGAGAAGCTGTGTGCTAGACACGGGACGCACTGGCGGAGCTCGGTAGAGGCCAAACTGGGCGCCGGCCCCTGCTTGTCCGCGACACATTTTGAAGTAGCTGGTAGATTCACGAAGGAAGAACCACTGCAAGCTTACAAGTTACGAGTAACGAGAAGCAAGCTCCCATGTAGCAAAGCAGTAATATGTGTAGTACTCGCTAAGCACCCACAGCCGGTGGTACGAGGTTGTGTCGTCAGGCACTGGTCAGATGTTTTGGCAGCTAAGCGTCAAAAATACTGTAGCACAAACGATGCTCCAAAGACGTTAAAGGCATCAGGAGGAACCTGCAGAGGGTCTCACCGGTGAAGGAGAAGAGCAGAGCGGCTCCAAGTGCTTTGGTCCACTAAATTCCACGTCCGACAATGTTCTAGGCCTCTAGGATCGGCTTCAACGACGCTCGGCTCGGTGCAGCTTGCGGGGCTGTTGTCTTGGCTAGACAGGAAGTGGTGGAAGGGATCCAAGACCACACAAGATGAGCTTGTGGCGACGGCGCTGAAATTGCCAAGATCACGAGGACGACAGGATTGTTGATGAGGATGAGATACAAAACAGGATGAGAAGGGAACGAGGAATTTAACGGTGTGCTCACCTTCATCATTCGACTATGGGCGAACAACCATGGCGATGAATCGACAAACGTGAGCAGCGCGGCGGCGGCGGCGACGACGAGAGAAGGAGGAGAAAAATCTAATTTACTATACGAGGGATTTCCCAAACTAGGGGCTCCCCTTACGGTAGTTTTGGTGTGCTTTGCCCAAGGGGTTGGTACAGATTTATAGGAAGGAAAACTCCCCACATCTACATCAACTAGCAATATGGTACTAACTGATGTTGCACCCTCCATATTTACTAATGGGCCTAAATAATCATTAAAGTCCATTAGTAAATAAATGCATGGACCTTTAGGATTTATTAGGATTATTGCATATGGGCTTTGAGCGTTGGGAAAAATGAGAGATTTATTATTTTCGGAATTAATTAATTTCATGGATAAAATAATTCTAGAAAAGTCCAGAATTGATATTTAAACCACGAAAAATACTCCGAGACCTCCAAAAATTTGGGGAAAATTTTCAGAGACACTTTGGAACATGATGAACCCAAATAAAGTATTTGGAGCTCATAAAAATATTGTTGGGAACTTGGAACATAAAGATTAAGGTGAAGGAGGTAGGAATTAAATTCTAGAAAGAAGCTAGAAAATTCCTAGAGATACATATTCGTCTACTAAACGTATAAAAAAACACACACATTTTGCACATAGAAACACGAGGTGCGACCGGCATGAATGCAACAACCACGTTTCTACCTTATGATAAGTTTTAAATTAATGAAAAATTTTATTTTCCTATGTTTTCATGTGCACAAAAATTCAAATTAAATCACTTTACCTCTATTTCCAAAAATTGAAATTTTAGGGTGTTACAATACTCCAAAAGCACACTTGTTAGGATTCATCTTCAAACCATGCTTTCTCGTGAATTCCAAGGTTTCTCGCAAGTCAGCTAGGTGTTCTTTGTATCCCTTGGATTTTACCATCACATCATCGATGTAAATCTCAACAATCCTGCCGATCAACTTATGGAAAATGTAATTCATTGCCCTTTGATAAGTTGCACCGGCATTCTTTAAACCAAAGGTCATAACGACCCATTCAAATAGACCGATTGCGTCGGGGCACCTGAAAGCGGTCTTTGCTACGTCTTCTTCAGCCATGAAAATTTGGTTATATCCTGCATTACCGTCCATGAAACTAATAACCTTGTGTCCGGCTGCTCATCCACTAACATATCAGCTATCGGCATTGGATAACCGTCCATAGGTGCGGCTCTGTTCAGATCCCTGAAGTCAATGCAAACCCTCAATTTCTCATTCTTCTTATATACAGGGACAACATTCGATATCCACTCCGCATATCGGCACGGTCGGATAAATTTTGCTTCCAGCAACCTTTCAGTCTCCTTTTTGATATCATCAAGCACGTTCGGGTTGAATCTTCTTGGAGCTTGTTTAAACGGCCGATGTCCAGGTTTGATTGGCAACCGATGTTTGACAATCGATCGGTCCAAACCAGGCATCTCATAGTACTCCCAAGCAAAGCAATCTTTGAATTCCTTTAATAAATCAATCAATTTTCGTTTATACTCAGGATCCAACTTAGCACTTACGTACGTCGGCCTAGGTCTATCTCCAGGACTAATATCTATCTCTTCTAATTCATCAGCCGACGTGAAACCCTGTCCTAGTTTGCCATTTGTGCCATCTATTGGATTATCCAAATTCTCAAAGCCGACTGCTTGGATTGGTTATGGGCTTTCGCCACTGACTCTGAATTCTGACGGCAACAGAAAAGCCATTTGGATATTAGCTGATGGTTGCCTCTTATCAGCTATCTGCTTGGTACGCCACACTTGAGTTTTACCGGGTGCCTGAGCCTGTTCCATCTCTCTGTTCCTTAGGAGTTGCACCTTCCTCTTTTGGCTTCTCGTCAAATCTCCTGGTCACCACTGGCCTTCCTGCCACGTGTATATTCTTTCAGTGCCTTCCTCTTCATGATCAGCCCAATTTTGTGCAATGACTCTTTTCCCCAACCGATCATGAACACTTTTGTTTTTTAAGCGCCGATCCATGTTGTTATAATGATATGCATCTTGAGCATGGATAGACCGGCGGTTGGTTCAAGATTGCCTATACTCCCTATATTGATTGCTACATTCTGGACAGTCGTGTCTGGTAGGCAACTTCAAACCTTCATTCCAGCAATGTCTAAAGAAGGGACAATTCTAATGTAATCCAGCTTGTTCCCTTTCATACTTCTCTTCTTCTAATTGATGCTGGTATGCTTGATCTTTTAACCAACGCTGATAATCCTTTTCCTTCTACCGCCGCCATTTATTCAACAGAATCCAAGATGTGACCCGCGGCTTTGACGTCTCTGCTTTCGATGTCTTCCCCAGCTCGTATCGGCTCTTTTGTTTGGCATGATGTCCTCTAATCTCTCTGTACTCATCAGCCGATATTTGCATTTCGGGATCGACTATTCCAGCTTCTCTCGATTTGGTCGATGTTAGGACCTTGGTTTTTCCTTTGAACAGCCCAGCATCAACCATGTTCTGATCTCCTAGGAAAGGATTATCATCGACTTTCATCTTCCGAGGCGTATCGAATTTGAGTCTCCCTTGCTAAATAGCTCTCTGTATATGCTGCCTAAAGATTCTGCATTCATTAGTGGAATGAGAAGTAGCGTTATGGAATTTGCAGAACTTCTTGTTCTTCAACTGATCAGGGGGCAACATGACATGACCATCGGGCAACTTGATCTGCCCCTTCTCAAGCAAGAAATCGAAGAGCTTGTCCGATTTGGTAACATCAAAGTCATAACTCTCCTCAACTCCTCTTCCCCAAGGATTTGGCACCATCACTGTCTTCTTGCCCCAATTCCATTCAGTTGCAGCAACCTCTTCTTCTTCATCTTCATAGCCGTCATCGATTGAATATGGATCGTAAGCTTCGGCCACTGAAGTACTCTTCTAGAATCGGGTGTCTCTGCGTGTGCTCTGGAATTGGCTATTAAGTGCTGCCACTCATTGAGCCAATTGACCCAAGTTGTCAAATTCCTGTCCCAACAGTTTCTCTTTCCACATCGGCAGCATTCCTTGGATGGCTAAAGCAGCTAACTGATCATCGGCCAAGCTCAACGAGAAACACAGATTCTTAGTCTCTTGGAATCTCTGAAGAAACTCAGTGCCGATTCATTAGTCCTCTGTCTCATGGTTGTCAAATCGGTTATTTTCTTCTCTCTAGTGCCAGTGTAAAAATATGTATGAAACTTCTTCACCAGGTCAGCCCAATTGGCAATGGAGTTGACTAGTAGTGACGAGAACCAAGTGAAGGCCAGCCCTGATAGGGACAAGGAGAAGAAACAAACTCGATGGGCATCCTCAACTGATGCTTTGCCCAATTGTGTAAGGATGTTCTATTGTGCTTGTACCGTCTCGACTAGTGAACTTGGCGAATTCCAGGAGCCTGTAATTTGTAGGGAGGGCGACCAAATCATACTATTCTGGATATGGGCGTTTTTACGAAAAAGTCATTCCTTTTGGCTTCAGACCGAACTGATTCTTCATCATCTCGATCACCTTGAGCACCAACTCATCAACTTGTGGATTCAGATTTCTCGGTACTTGCTGACCCATCTTTGGGTTGAAATCCCGCGTGCCTTGATATCCTGGATTTGGTATCATGTGGAGGGTGTTATAATCTGTGCCATAATGATAGCCTTGTGGAATCTCAATCTGTTGGGTCCTTTGCCGGCTTGCTGCTTGAAGTCTCTGATTATAGACATAAGGATCTATATCTCTACGGATCCTTTGGGTTGATGGTGCTATCTTCTGAGCCGATGACGGTATGTGGCCTGATGTGCCAAAATTGATCATCTGGTTTTGACTTTGCCCCGCCGGCTGCTGTACACGCTGTACTGACGGTCTAGGATTGTACTGTATCTGATTTATAGCAGTACCCGAAGTTTGTTTAGATGAACCTTGTAGTGTCTGGATGTCACCATTACCAGTTGGTGCTGCTTCTTGATGGCTGGTGCCAACTTGATTAGTCCATTGGGTCAACAGATCTAGAATGTTGTAACAAGTCGATCCAACCTGACTAACTGGAATTCCATGAATCGCCTCTTTCATGGCGTTGTGAAATGCGTCAATGAAAGCTTTATTGCGGCTTGATAGGGCATCATGAACAGATTTGTCTATGGCTTCCACAAAGAAACATTTGTCTTCAGCTTCAACTGTATCTGTCTGTCCATGTAGTAGAACTCTTGGTAGTGGAAATTTTCGAATAACTGTGTTGTCACGTGTTTTGGTGTAGGACAACAAACACTTCTTCTGAAATTCTTCCATAGCTTTGTTGATGGTATCCCCATCTTCATCAGGTAGGTCTTCATAATGTACCATAAGGATGTCGTTGTTGTTGTGAACCGCTATGACGATTGTGGTGTCCCACCGGGCGTGCCAGAAACATGTGTCGACATAGAATTTTGTCCCGTGCCGAGAACACACGTAGCAAGCCAAAAGGGTCTGCTCGATGGAGCAGATCCGCCTAGCTTCAGTGCAGGGGTGGTCGATCCTGCATAATCCTCCCAAGGCGTGCCAGTCAATTTGACCCTGCAATTGACAAGGAGAGAAATTTCATCAGTAATTAAGGGTGGAACTTGCCGGTGTTGCCAAACAGTTCCGAATGTACGGCTGTGAGAGCCGATATGGAAGGAATCGGCTAAATAGCTGATCCCAATATATTCATGAGAACAAGTCAGTTAGAGCTCATGGGGTCATGTGACGAAGAATCGGTTATCATTCAGAATAAATATCATTTAAGCAAACATTAATCAATGGCAATAAGATATCGATGATGGTCGTTTTATGCTGAGCCAATGATTACAAGTAACCGAACTCCTGTTTATGTAAAGAAACAATTCAACACCACTCAACCATCTAATAAAGATAAATTTAATGAACATGTCAGATCTCATCTATCACCATGACCAGTGGGGCATGAGGCAGAATCATGCAGGCCGTAGAAACAACAATAGACTCGATGACCCTAACTCATTACTAATATCAGTGGGGCATGAGGCAGAATCATGCAGGCCGTAATACAATAACAAGATCATGGGGCTAACACATCTTTCAACTTATCTCTACTTCAACAATCTCGTGATGTGAGCTATTCGTAAAAGCATTCGATATCGGCTAAACCGCTGATTCAGGCATAGCGCACAGTTAAGGTCATGCCTTCTCAGGAACGGATCTTTCAACTAACGATCCCCACTCCACGGTGCTTATAGTCGGGTGAGAGGCAGAATCCCACAGGCCATGATAACGAGCGATGGAATGGTTCTCGCTAACCAATAGATCTACTCAAGATCAAACATGCCTTAACCGCACACTATGCACGATTAAGATTGATATAAAACAGCCCATAAAAACATAACACATCGCTTAAGATGTAGATTAGATCAGTTTAAGATTAGCAAACGATGGGTTAAATAAGATATAAGGCCGATCCAAATCAATCTCAATCGGGCAGAATAATATTGTTGTAATTAGATAAACAATAAAAGCAATAAGCAATATCGGTAACTTAATGAATCTACCAAAGACTGTCATTCAAAGGTAGAGCCGATAACTTGACCTCGATCTAGTTCAAGCAGTGGGGTGTGAGGCAGAATCACACAGGCCAGACTTTAACTAGGCAAGAGTCGATAACTAGCCTATACCAAAGTCGCAGTGGGGGTCGACCGGATCGATGCAGCCATACGAACAGAGGTATAAACCATGACGGTACTTACAGACAAGCAGTGGAGGTCGACCGGATCGATGCAGCCGTACTCGCTGAAGAACTCACCGAGATCTACTCTACTCCTACTCCTAAGGGGTGGCCAGAGCCAAAAAAAAGTAATTGACTTGTATTTGATTGATTGATTGTTCTTTACAATAGCTGGAGTTTGGTATTTATACCCGGAGCCTAAACATGAATCCTATTTGAGCACGATTTGTTTCAGACTTTGGCATAAAAATGAAAATATTCCTAATTTAAGATAACTTGGACTCTAATCTTTCCCTTTTTGTAGAGTCCAACATGTTTTCGTCCTGGCGTCGAGCGTAGCCTTGTCGTTATCTGCTGGCGCTGTCCGAAGAAAGCCGATTCCTAGATTTCGCATCTGAATCAGCTGTTTCTAATCCGCCCGCAACTGATCCCTTGATGATACGATCCTGGGAGCTTCTGGGTCCCTATGACTCTCCTTCCAAAATTTGGTGTAAACACATGCCGGCAAGGTTCTAGGGTGAGGCAGTGACCACGGCGGTGTTCATCCTCAACCGATCTCCGACCAAAGCCCTGGCGGGCAAGACGCCGTTCGAAGCTTGGTATGGGCGGAAGCCGAGTGTGTCCTTCCTCCAGACATTTAGCTGCATCGGCCATGTTAGGAAGACAAAGCCGAACCTCACCAAGCTGGAGGACAGAAGCACACCCATGGTGTTCCTGGGCTACATGGAGGGTACCAAGGCATACCAGCTCTACGACCCACATGGAGACAACGTGCTTGTCTCACGCGACGTTGTGTTCGACGAGGAGGCCGCTCAGGACTGGAGCAGTCTGAGCATGGGGGAAGCTGGCAGCTTCACCAACACCTTCATCGTCGAGCACCTGGCCATCCATGATGGTGGAGTCACTAGGGAAGAGGTGCCGAGCACTCCTGCGGCAGAGCCGAGCACTCCTGCGGCAGTGCCGAACACTTTGGGAGGGATGCCGAGCACTCCGAGAGGAGTGCCGAGCACTTCTGGACGGATGCCGAGCACGCCAGGAGTGGTGCCGGTTGGTTTTGCAGTGGTGGCGACCACTCTAGGATAGGTGTCAAGCACTCCCGTGGTGGAGCCAAGACGTCTTACAGTGGTGTCGACCACTCCAAGACTAAGGCAGGGCACTCCTACAGTGTGGCCAAACACTGCAGGAGTTATGACGAGAAGTCTAGAAGTAGTGCTGAGCACTACAACCAGGGTGTCGAGCACTCAAGGTGCTATGCCGAGCACTCCGGCAGAATAGGGAACTCCATCGATGCCGATCGAGTTCGCCTCACCTCCAAGTGACATCACTGAGTTTGTGGATGCCTTCCACGAATGTGAGGAGGTGCGATTCCACAGGCTGGACGACATTGTTGGTGGCATACGTCCCTCAAGCTTGGCAAGTAGGCTGCTCAATGACATAGAGCTACTACTCGTCAGTGCTGAGGAACCACCCATGTTCACGTTGGCCGAGCGCAATGGAAACTAGCGACGGGCGATGCTAGAGGAGATAAAGGCGATCGAGGAAAATGAGACTTGGCAGCTCACCGATCCACCTCTAGGATGCTGTCCGATCATCCTGAAGTGGGTATATAAGGTCAAGCGGGACGAGCTCGGCGCCATTATTAAGCACAAGACGCGCCTCGTCGCCCAAGGCTTTGTTCAGTGTGAGGGCATAGACTTCGAGGAGGTCTTTGCGCTAGTAGCGCACATGGAGTTGATCTGTTTGCTACTAGCTTTGGCAGCAGCAAAGGACTGGCGCGTCCATCACTTGGACGTTAAATCGGCCTTCCTCAACGGCGAGCTAGCGGAGATGGTCTTTGTCAGGCAACCTCTAGGTTTCACCGTCAAGGGAGAGGAGCACAAGGTGCTCCAACTGCGCAAGGCGCTCTACGGGCTATGGCAAGCCCCACGAGCATGGAACGCCAAGCTTGATGCCACGCTGGGCGAGCTTGGGTTTCAGCGGTGCACAACCGAGCACGCACTCTACACGTGCCGACAGGGGAAGGAGGAGCTTGTCGTCGGCGTGTATGTGGATGACTTAATCGTGACTGGCGCGCGCACAGAAGACATCAACAGCATCAAGAGCGAGATGGCAGCTCATTTTCGAATGAGCGATCTCGGCGCACTCTCCTACTAGCTCGGCATCGAGGTGAGACAGGGGAAGGAGGAACTCACGCTCGGCCAGAGCGCGTATGCCTCCAAGCTATTGGAGAGGAGCGGCATGGCTGAGTGCAAGCCTTGCGTGAGTCCGATGGAGGAGCGGCTAAACCTGACGAAGGCTAGTACTGCGGCAAAGGTGGATGCGACACTCTAACGGAGCATCATCGGCAGTCGGCGCTACCAAGTCCACATGAGGCCGGACATTGCGTTCGTCGTGGGCTACGTCAGTCGCTTCATGGAGGATCCCAGAGAGGATCATTGGGCTGCGATGAAGTGGCTACTGCGCTACGTCAAGGGGACGGTAGATCATGGGATCATCTTCCCAAAGACCGGCAAGAGTAGGCTGCAGCTCATTGTGTTCAGTGATGCAGACATGGCGGGAGACATCGAAAGGCGACAGAGCACCTCTGGCGTGCTCGTCTTCCTCGGGTCGACCCCAATTTCATGGCTGTCGCTGAAGCAAAAGGTGGTGGCATTATCTACGTGCGAGGCAGAGTACGTAGCGGCGTGCCAAGTTGTGTGGCTACGCCGGCTGCTGGGTGAGCTGACCGCCGTGGAAGCTCACCCACCAGCATTGATGGTGGACAACCAGCCTGCCATCGCCCTCGCGAAGAATCCGGTTCTGCACGACTGGAGTAAACACATCGACATAAAGTTCCACTTCCTCAGGGACTGTGTCGATGGAGGCCAGATCGTCATCGAGTTCGTCGAAACTAATCGGCAACTCGCGGACGTCCTCACCAAGCCGCTCGGATGTCTTCGACTCACGGAGCTGAAGGAGATGATCGCATAGAGGGGGTACAAGGGTTAGCAGTAGGATTAATGGAAGATTGTTAGATAATCTACTGCTACCTTGTGTGAACACAGCAAGGAAAGGCGGCGCCGAAAGCCCCCCTACTGTGATACTGTAGCGCTGCAGGTGCAGGCGCCGCACGGCTCACCTGCAGCACTTTAGGCATATGCAGTGGCCAGCGCAGAGTCAGCCCTGTATGTTATCTAGTTACTGTTACAACATGTGCATTGTACTAGGACTAGATAGATAGAGTTGTATAAATAGACTACCACGGCAACTCAGTAAAGAGAGTTCAGATTTGTCATCTCCTAGACAGGGATTCGGCCAACGCTGGTGTCTTGTACTGTGTGTGCATGCTCTGTTCTCCTTTTTTCTTCTTCTAGCTCTAGCCATAGTGTGTGGCGACGGACAACGCCCTGTTCGTGGTTGGCACGGCTAGTGGGTGCTCGGCAACACTAGCGGGTGCTCGGCAAGACTGGTGAGTAGTTCACTCACCTGAGTCTGTGATCCTGTGGGCCAACAGTTGATCCCATATTGGACTAGCATTTGTCTGCCAGGGATTTGAGAATGTCACACAGAGAAAATGAAGCATTGCGAGTCATCCAAACTCATCAATACAGGTGGGGACAATATGTATGGATACCAAGGGGTGAATCAACAAGCCCTAGTCGTAGCAGTGACAAGTTAATTACTCGTGAATACCCTTCACTGAGCATGTAGTATGATAGTGTTTAGTTCATGATTTTTGTAACATAAACAATTACAGAAGGTAAGCGATTACACTACACGTGTTTGTTTCAGCACGGTTAATGATCAGTTGCCCTGTAATCGGATACTAGCCCATTAAAAATTGATATGCTGCTCCGCTGCTGTAATCACTTCACGGACAGCGCCTTGACTGGACAACTCGTCTTCCCTGACAAACATCATTAAACTCGAAGACTCGAACAGAGTCGCCTCATGCTCCATGCGGCTGCACCCTCAATTGCGCGAGCAGATCACACCGTCTTGTCACTGGTAAGATATCCCAAGCTGCCTTTTCCCTCACCTCTCTCTCTCTCACACACACACACACAAGCCCTTTCCAACCCTTTACCAAGTTCTGTTATTCTTCAGCAACCTGTAGCGGATCGTTGGAATGATTTGAACAAGAGCGGAGGAGAGAAGAGGAAGGAAGATGACAAGCCCATTTGAATTTCTTGATTGGAGCACGTCAGAGAGGGAGCTCAGCTGCAGTAGTGAAATGGCCAATACATGATGGATTGGTGGCTTTCATCACCGTTTCATGTTTCCAGAGATCAGTTGATCTACCTAGGAGTCAAGGACTCATCTTGATGGCGGCAGCGGCGCACAACATTGGATTGATTGATAGAGGCTAGTTCGGTATCATGTACATCTAATATCCGTCACTTCCAGGGCCAGAGCTAGGATTTCAACATCTGGCAGACTGTTGGGGCATGCCATGCCCCTCTCAGTGCCCCTCCCTCCACTTGTAACGTCAGTGATGTGCAATTTCCCTTTACCTCCTATTCTTAACCCAGAATGGTAGTTTGTTCCTAACTATTGTACACCTCTCTTCTCCCTCTACTCTACATCCTTGTGGCGCTGGCATTTTTGTTAGGCGTTGTTAAATCTAGGAGGGCAACACATTATATAAGTGGTTATATTACTAGCACCGGTGCTACTTTTTCTTATGTTATAATTGGTATTCCCAGTGGAAATTGCTGACAGGTGTTTATTTGTTTGTACCTATATGTCCATTTACTCACCAAATATATACATATCTTGCACGAAATAATGTTCATTTGGCACTGTGAAATGTGAATATACCTCATACATGATAGTTGGCTTGTTTGAGCGAGTAGTGCTCTTTGGGTAGTTAGTTTTGCTAGTTCTATGACCAGACCTGCTTTGGGTCAAATGGAGCACACGTGTCCTAGTTATTATGAGGCTATCATGACTAATTTCCACAAAAAACAACGATCCATCACTTCTTTTTACTTTTTTCTATTCATAATTGATGCTGTTTTTTGGATGGAAAGTAAGTAGGACATGAATAGTTGTGGAAGATTCATACGTGTGGGTAGTCAGGACACTGGGCATATGTAGCTACCAGAGCATCATTGTAAAGAAAGAATCAGGCCACTCAGACGTCAGCTTGAACGACTCGGGTGAATAACAGATTCCAACTTCCAAGTTAAACACAGTGTATATTTTGTATTCTTTAAGTGACCTAAGTCACGTGCTCATATCTGTTTGAAGACCACGGTGATTTTGATCCTCTTGTTTTCTTTGTCTCTGTTCATCCACATCGATACCACCTCACCAGACCAGTGTATCACCATCTGAACGTTTGCCAGCATGGAGGAAGATAAAATGCCTCTGCATTATATACATAGGATGGAAAAGTTCTATGCATTCAGTCCACAATTAAAGTGGACACCACTGTTCTCAGTAATGGCGAGCCCCTTTAATCATGACCGATGCTGCAACACACCAGTATGCCAGGAAGCTTTGCCCAGGAAATTTTTGTAGGGATTGAACTGAAGAGCCACATTGCCAAATCCCTTTCTATTGAGGACAAACTCGGACTGTAGCCAAGACTAGGTATGTATCTAGTGTCCACTTTCCTTTGGACTCTCATTCTCAACACGTCATGCATGAGCCTTTATTTCTAATTCTACTTTTCATCCATACATCATCTTCCTTTTGGCCACCAATACTATGCTGTGTTATATTGGGAACTTTGTTGAGCTAGAGTCGGAACTGAACACCGCTACTATATTGAGCTGGAGGTGATTATTTGCTTTTTTATCACTGCTATATACATTGCTAATTGCTGGTAGGTGCTATTATGTTGCTATGCATTTATTTATCTAAATGCCCATATCTCTTCCAATGATGGATTGCTCATCTGCACCATGAATACCCTTATCTCATATTGGACTATCATGTGCCTGCCAGAAGCAATGATTTGAGAGTGTCACACTTAAGATCAAGCATTGCTAGTCATCCCAACTCAGCAATGCGAGGGACCATCTGTGTGGATACCAAGGGGTGAACCAATAAGCGCTAGTCATAATGTGGCAAGTCAATTACTGTTGTATAATGTATAAGGGGTGAACCAATAAGCGCTAGACTCCTTTGTTTCAGACTCAAGCATATCTCTTCAGTTGGTGTATTGAATTAGTGGTAGAGACTACTATACACTGTTCATATCCTCAATGCACAAGTGTTGTGAAATCTCTCAAGGCTAACGTAGAACAGAGAGAGTAATATCACCTTTGTTTCAGAGTCATGTGTGAGTGCGACAACGCCCAATAATAAACAGTAATAAAAAAATATGTGACAACACCCCTGTAACAAAAGTAGCCTTTGATAATTTTCTTCTGTGTGGTTGCAACGCCATTAATGATAAGTAAGGTAATTAAAACATGCCAGAACTGTGACTTTATTTACACAAGAACTAAAATTGATCTCTGTGAAAATTCTCCTTTGTTCGAAATCAACCTTCACAAACCAATATTTGTGAGATCTTGCAACAGTCTTTGCGTTTATATATATATTATATTGTTTGTGGTGCTGATATAGGTATTAGGACATTATTATTTGTAGGCCAGGTTAATTTCGCGGTGATGTATAGTGACAATTTCTGATTGATCCTAGGCAATCATGCCTGGATAGGTCTCAAGTCTGAAGTTGCTTCGGCTTACATCATTGGATCTCAAGTCTAAAGTTGCTACACAGATCGTCGGTAGAGAACATGTGCCGAAGCCAGACAGATCAGATCAGAGCAAATAACATGTCAAAGTCAGACTAAATCTTGAGTTGACCGGATGTGGTGAAACAGCTCGACGCCAGTATTAGCTGAAGCAAAGTCTTCAGTTGCAAATAACTTGTTCGTTTTGCATTGTCAAACTAGACAATTAATATACATAATATATAATAATCTGGTCTCAGTAATTAACCTTTTTGCATGGCAATCGTCTCCATCTGTTTATCAGTTATCAGAGAGCGTGCTCTACAGTTTCGCTTATGGTGGTGACAGTTACCGATGCTTGATAACTATATATATGTCGAAATTGATAGGCCTCTTTTGACTTGTCTCCAATCCAAACAGTGTATCTACTCCTATGTTACAGTCATTGTGGATCGAAACAAACAAGTGTTGATTCGCAGTTCAATGGAGCTCACATGCATGATCAGTTTGTCTCGCAAGTCAATAGTAGTCTCCAGACAGAGGTAGCTATCACTATCAGCGGGGACAAGTGCCAACATGCATGATCAGAGGGAGCTCACATGCATGATCAGCGCGCTGTGGTGCAGCCAAACCACTACTCCTTCGCCAAGCTCTTGTGCATATTTTCGGAGACTACTCCGCTATGTAGCTCCTATGTCAATGTTGAAACTGTATCTGCAGTAATAATCTTGGTCTCGATGGTTATGACAAGCGATCCAAATTAAAGCTTGTCATCGTGAAAACATCATTAATTTTACTTACAACTAGTACTAAATTCTAGGTAAGTCATGTAGGTATGTCATCGTGAAAGAATTACCATCCCGTAATTAATACCGTATACCTTATTTCAGTACTATTTGTGCTTCGTTGACGAAATAAACAGGACATTCAGAGAGGAAAGATGAAGCCGTCTAGTTTCTCTTGTCATAATGGCTGGCCGGACGGTCACAAATTGAACAAAAGCGCGTGACATATATGGCTAATCTACAAGTCTAACGCAATGTGCTGATGATGCTATCTATATAATGGCACCGGGTCTGTGTCAGCATTGCTGCCTCCTCTTCAACACAACTCTGATTTATGAGTGTACTCCCTCTGTCCCAAAATAAGCCACTTCCTGAGGAGAGTCAACCGCTATTAACTTTGACCAAATATATATATAAGAAACTATTAATATTTATAGTACCTGATTAGTATCATTAGATAGGTCATTGAATCTGTTTTCATAATAAAATTATTTGGAAATACAAATATTGTTAATATTTGGGCAAGGTTACCAGGAACGAAGGAGTAATCATGAGTAAAAAACAGAAATTCTCGCACGACTACTCCATGAGTAACAGACAAAAACTCTTGTATGATTACTCCGTGAAAGCGAGGACCAAATCAACACTGGAGTTACTCCATGGTGTTTCCAGGTCGAGCAGATCAATCTGATTGGTGCCACTCTCATGACGCCAACACTCAGATCTTGCACGCTTCTTCTTTCTTACTAATTTTATTGCCGCAAGCTGGCAATCACGATTCACCGATGTGGCAAAAGCTTGGTTCCGCTGTTTGTACGGCAGAGGGCATCACAGGAAACACAGGGATTGAACTGGAAAGCCACATTCCCACATCCCTTCAGAACATGGACAAACTCAGACCTTAGCCAGGATGAGCGCTTCAATTGGCCCTGGGACTAGGTATGTACCTAGTGTCCATTTTCCGTTGGCCTCCCATTCCCAACAAATCATGAATGTGCTTTTGTTTCCAGCTCTACTATATTTATCCATCTATCCTCTTTCTTTTGGTCAACGCTATGCTTGTGTTGTTTGGACACTTCGTTGAGATAGGGGTACGACCCCATCCTATCATATATATATGGAGCTGGAGGCGATTACTTACTTTTTCTTATCAGTACAATAGTATATTGGCAATTGCTGGCCAAGGTTTAAAATAGCGGGCTATTGCAAATAGCGGCATCTTTTTTCCAGAAGCTATAAAGCTATAGCGCAGCTATAGCGGAGCTATGACAGATAGCGGTTTTTAAGAAAACCATAAAAAATCTAGTAATTATTTCATAAAAACACAAGAATCGTGAAAATTACTGAACACAAATATGTTTTCGAGGCTTTAGGAGTCTAGGGAATATTATTTAATATGGCATTATAGCACAATTTGTGAGACTCAAGTGTTCAATTTTCTAAAAGATCAACTTAACAACAAAAGATAAATATATAATAAGTAGATTGTCACTCTAAAAGCTAAAGTTGAAATAGCAGCACTATTTTAAAGTCACAACTAATCAATTTAGCGACGTTAAAGCATAATATAGTGGTTATAAATGACATAGCGGAAAAATAGAAATAGCGTAGCGGGAGCTCTCTCCAGAGGATATAGCGGCGCTATAGCGTTGCTATAGCCCGCTATTTAAATCCATGTTGCTGGCAGGTGTTTTTATATTGCTATGCATTTACTCGTCCAAATAAATACCCATTTCTTGCAATGAAGGTTTGCTCATCAGTACCGAGAAACGTGAATATATCTGCAACAAAATAGTTGATCCCATATTGAAATCGCATGTGTCTGCCAGGGATCTGAGAGTGTCACAGATAAGATGAAGCATTGCTAGTCATCCCAACTTATCAATATATACGGGCGAGGACCATCTGTATGGATATCAATGGGTGAATCAAAAAGCCCTTGTCATTGGAGTGACAAGTTAGTTACTGGTGAATACCTGCTACCGAGCACGTACTAGCTAGGATAGTGTCTGGTTCCTGATTTCTGTTGCATAAACAGATTACAGACAGGGTCGTGCGGGCAAAAGTTAAGGACCTGTTCTAACCTCAGATAGGCCCTAACAATATAGAAAAACAGAACGACAATTGTATTCAATACTCTATAGGACCAACCTATAGCATTGACCAAGTAACAAAAAAGTTTTTTCTACAAAACAGACAGTCAATTAACTATGTATATTTAGGATTTACGCCTCTTATTAATTGTTGGGCGCTAGCCTCCAAGTACCAATCATCTCAAATTTTTGATGGATCATGACACTACCATATATAGTTTGGCACTTGCCAATATACCTCCCAGTGTCTCTCGCGGACGCTTTGCAGTTTGCACTTTGATGTTAGCAGTGGAGTACTGAACTCGAGATTCCCTAGCTACGTAGCAGAGACATGACTCAGCGAGTTGGATCGGGATCCAGTAGCCAGACAGACGGACAAACGACATAGATGAAACTACATAATGCTGTTGATGTGCGAAATTGATCTCACAATCAACACACTTGATTTCTCGATCAAGATAGTAACCTGGCCGATCTTATCTTTTGTCAGGTCAAAAGACAGAACGCACGGCCTTCTTGCTGACTTCAAGAAGCGTGTCTTGATCCCAGCGACCAGCAACGGATCAATCTCAAACGGGACCTAAGTGGCGTCTAGATCCCGCTTGATGGATGCGGCAACTAGGACTGGCCCTAGCGCCGCGATCTCTGAACTTGGCAGGCAAGAACGGAGATAGGAGAGGAAAAAACGGAAAAAAGGAAAAGGTACATAAGAACTGCGAAAATAGTAGATTGATTTTTGTTTGGCGATGTTGGCAAAAAATAAACCTCTACCGGCCTTAACCCTTCATATATATAGGGGGATCTGGACTTTGATCCTGCAATATGGCAACTGAGCTCTCTAAGCCGACAAATCATTTTGTCTCCGTGGCGCACGGCATGCATCAGGATCTGCTTGGCCTTTCTATTCGTTATCTTCCAGTGAACGTGCTTGGTCTTCCACATGCTATCTTCTAGCACCACATGCCTGACCAAATTTAGCTATCAACACATGCCCCCCTGTTTTTTGGTAAAGCTTGCTTGCCAAAAAACATTTGTGTTCCATAGCATGACTCTGGATCAGCACAAACACACAGCAGCCTTCCAGGGAGCTAAATACGTTGCCAAACAATCATCGAGCATCTGTATGGATCTTACTTAGGGCGATGGCATAGGACATCGGCCATGCTTTTCTTAGGGCGATGATATGAGCATCGGCCATGTGTCTGCATTTTGCTTAGGGCAATGATATGAGCATCGGCCATGTGTCTGCATTTTGCTTAGGGCGATGATATGAGCATCGGCCATATTGCTATTTCTTTCTCGGCTATGGCAATGAAACATAAATTTGGCTATATGTTTTTTCTTAGGGCGATGAAAACACCGGCCATAAAAATTTCTGAGGGCGATGAAAACATCGGCCATTCAACTATCTTCTTTAAGCATTTTGCCAAACACTTGGATAGTACTTTTTCAAGTACTTCCCATTAAGAGCTCTAGGTAATTTTTCCCCTTGCAGAGTTTGCACTAAATAAGAATTTACAGGGACAACCTCTAGAACTTTGTAAGGACCCTCCCAACTTGGAGACCATTTTCCAAATCTATTATCCTTAGACCCAATAGGCAAAATCGTTTTCCAACTTGAAACGATTTTTCTTTTACCCTTTTGTTATAAGCTTTGGCTACTCTTATTTTATCTTTCTCAATTTCTCTCAAAGCTCTGAACCTTTCGTCCGTCACTTCATCTATTCTATCCATCATCAAATTATGATAATCGACGGCCGACAAATCATTTTGTCTGGCCAATCTGAGGGCACCTAGATTTACCTCAACAGGTAAAACGGCCTCTTGCCCGTATACTAATTCATATGGTGTTACCTTTGTTGCACCATGTTGAGATATACGATGAGCCCATAATGCTTCAGATAGCACCTCATGGCACCTTTTTGGGTGTTCCTCTATTTTCTTTTTTATAAGTTTGATCAATGTTTTGTTACTAGACTCGGCCTGACCATTGGCCTGAGCATAGTATGGTGATGAATTCAAAATCTTAATCTTAAATGATTCGGCAAATTCACGTACTTGATGTGAAATGAAATATGAACCTTGATCAGTAGTTAAAGTTTGTGGTATGCCGAATCTATAAATAATATGCTCCAAAACAAAGCCAATCACCTCTTTGTGAGTCATATTTTTAAGAGGAACAGCCTCTGTCCACTTTGTAAAATAATCAGTGGCTACTAAAACAAAACGATGGCCTTTAGATGACGCAGGGTGTATTTGGCCGATAAAATCTAAACCCCATCCACGAAACGGCCATGGTTTAATAATGGGATGCATCATAGAAGCAGGTGCTAACTGTATATCCCCAAATTTTTGACATGACTCGCACCCTTTATAGTATCTAAAACAATCTTCTATCATAGTCGGCCAGTAAAACCCAGCTCTTCTTAACAACCATTTCATCTTATGAGCCGACTGATGTGTACCACATATACCCTCATGTACTTCACCCACAGCAACTTTGGATTGGTCCGAACCTAAACATTTTAACAGTAACCCTTCTAAAGTTCGGCGATACAATTCACCATCTAATAACGCGTATTTCAATGACTGCCGCCGAACTTTTCTATCTGCTGCCTGACTGGGATTTTCCAAACAACTAATTATTGGTCTTCTCCAATCATCAGGTTCGGCTGTACAAATTTCAGCATACTGTAGCACCGGCTTTTCTATCATAAACAATTTCCCTCTGCTAACTGTGTAACCTGATGC
This sequence comes from Miscanthus floridulus, assembly GCF_019320115.1. Taxonomy (NCBI): domain Eukaryota; kingdom Viridiplantae; phylum Streptophyta; class Magnoliopsida; order Poales; family Poaceae; genus Miscanthus; species Miscanthus floridulus. Next base: position 24,014,116 of record NC_089588.1, on the reverse strand, counting down.
CTGTTGTGCTAAATTATTAGCTTTAAAATTATCCTCCCTAGATATATGGCTAATGGTAAAATCATCCAACGTTGCTATAATCTCTAAACACTTTTCCTTATAACTGTTTAGTGACCCATCAAAGCATTGATAATTTCCACAGACTTGTTGTACTACTAACAATGAATCACCAAAAGCCTGTATATTCTTCACTCCCATGGATTTTAAAATTTGCAAGCCCAACAAAAGAGCTTCATACTCGGCTTGGTTATTAGTACAGAAATACTCTAAGCGTACTGAAGTTTCAAAAGTAGCAGCTCTCGGTGAAACTAAAACAACACCAACGCCTTGTCCTACTCTACAAGCCGAGCCATCAAAATACAACTTCCATGGGCAAATATCTATATAGTTTATCCCTGTATCATCTTCATCACTAATCCGATGATCAACAATAAAATCAGCTACAATCTGGCCTTTCATAGATTTCAAAGATTCATAGGCCAAATCATATTCTATTAATGCATAAGCCCATTTTCCGATTCTACCACTTAAAATCGGTCCTTGCAGCATATATTTGATCACATCGGTTTGACATGCTACTACACAAGTGCTAGATAGCAAATAGTGTCTCAATTTTGTGCAAGCATAATATAGGGATAAACATAGCTTTTCAATAAACACATACCTTTTTTCTGTGTCCATTAGGCGTCGGCTCAAATAGGTGATGATATATTCTTTCCCATCAACCTCTTGGGTTAGGACAGCACCAATAATACCATCTTCCGCAGCAACATACAGCCGAAATGGTATTCCGGCTTTAGGCGCCCTCAACACTGGAGGCGTACTCAAATACTTCTTGATCTCATCAAACGCATGCTGCTGGTCTGCCCCCCAAGTGAATTCAGATTCTTCCTTTAACCGAAGTATAGGTGTAAATGCACTAATCTTTCCAGACAGGTTAGATATGAACCTTCTCAAATAATTGACCTTGCCTAGAAATTTTTGCATATCCCTTTTACACCGTGGTGCCTCTACTTTTTTAATGGCTTCTATACTGGTAGGATCTATCTCAATGCCTTTCTCATGTATTATAAATCCTAAAAATTTACCAGCCGACACACCAAAAGCACATTTAAGTGGGTTCATTTTTAAACCATATTGACGCATTCTTTCAAGAGCTAAGCGTAAATCGGCTAAATGATCATCCATACCATCCGATTTAACTACTATATCATCGATATATATCTCTAATATGACACCAAGTAGATCATGAAAGATCAGGTTCATGGCTCTCTGATATGTAGCCCCGGCATTCTTGAGGCCGAATGTCATAACAACCCACTCGAATAAACCAACAAAACCTGGACACCTAAAGGCCGTTTTAGATGTATCTTCTTCGGCCATAAAAATTTGGTTATAACCAGCATTGCCATCCAAGAAACTAATAACTTTATGTCCTGAAACATCGTTAATTAACATGTCGGCTATAGGCATTGGGTATTCATCCTTAGGTGTAGCTTTATTTAAATCTCTAAAATCAATGCATACCCTCAACTTACCAGTATTTTTCTTCTCAGCCGGGACAATATTAGAAATCCATTCAGCATATCTACATGGTCTTATGAAACCGGCTTTCAATAATCGGCTTATTTCTTCTTTGATCCGATCATACACATTGGGATTGAACCTTCTAGGTGGTTGCTTGTGTGGCCTAAAACCCGGCTTAATAGGCAACCAATGCTCTACCAGTTCTCGACTAAGCCCCGGCATCTCATGATACTCCCATGCGAAGCAATCAACATACTGTTTAAGTAGCTCGATTACTTTTGCTTTGTAATCGGCTATCATGTTTTTGTTAATAAAAGTCGGCCTTGGGATGCTACCATCCCCTATATCAACTTCTTCTAGTGGATCAGCCGATGAAAATCCTTGTCCTAGTTTCTGTACCTCATCAAAGTCCTCGATGGCCTCACAAATATCGTTCTTATTTGACCGATATTGTTCCACACGTCTTTGTAACCAATCTAAATTATTTTCTTTACTCATTTATAACATCACATTATCGAGCCGAACTGCAGCAGCTGGCTTTACAACGATGGGTACAAAACTACCATTGGTTACACTAACAAAATCAAAACTAGTAAGATCTAGGCCTGAGAGACATTGAATGTCACCATGTTGCCAATTAGCTGAAGCATCGGCCATAGCAATAAAAGCCGATGTATCCGCATGAACAATTTCCACATCATCATCAACCCATTGGATCAAAAACTGGTGCAAGGTAGAAGGAACACAACGATTTGCATGTATCCAGTCACGGCCCAATAAAACACTATAATTACCTTGCTTATCAGCAATGAAGAAAGCTGTAGATATTGTTTTGCTTCCAACAGTAAGTTCCATGGAAATAACACCCATTGCCTCTGTAGGCTCTCCTCCAAAACCACTGAGTGTCAAGTTGGTCTTCACAAGATCGTCATCCTTTCGCCCCAATTTCTTGAAAATTGAGTACGGCATAAAGTTTATAGCAGCTCCGCCATCAACTAGCATTCTAGATATTGGTCTCCCATTAATATGCCCTTTAATGTACAACGGTTTCAAGTGACGACTTGACTCATCAGGCTTCTCAAACGTAGCTTCTTTGGGACCAAGACACAACTGCGCTGCTTCACTTTCCTCCATAGCTCTAAATTCTGAAGGCAATGTAAATACCATGTTAATTTCCATGCTATCAGGAGAAGGTGAACCATTTTTAATCACCGGGGACCCGTCATTAGACAACAGATCCTCCTCATCATCACTGAGTATCGGAGAAGATGTAGCAACTGATTTTGCCCTCCACTCTTTACGAACAGGAATCATAGGCCTTTCTTCATTAAACCATTCATCTCTCCACTTTTCAGCTTCATCTTCCCTCAATTTGTTCATGCGCAGCCTCTGTAACCCCACCAACGTGGCTGTGGCTGTGTCCCAGGTAATATAGGCTTATTCCCTTCAACTTTCTGTGCTTCTGAACTACTGCCCGGCATAGCTGAATTTGATGTTGTTGCTGTCCCAGAATTATCACAGTGAATAATGGAATCAGCTTTTGCCATAGCCGATTCACTGCTCATGGATGAAACTGTATCTCCTTTGCCATTTGCTACTGTAGTAGCATTATTATTCATGATCAGCTCTTGTGTTGCTGTTGTACCATGTCCTTCAGTATCAGGTTGGTTCTTAGTTGCAACTGAATTTGATTCTTCATTCAAATTCCACTCTCTTTTACACGGTACACCTTCCGGACAGTCTTTCGCTGATCCCTGCCACTAGACCGATTTCTCTGTTCAAAACGGTTGTGTTTTGGATGTGACAGTCTATTAAATACTGGCCTCCTATGAGCTGCCCACCCAGGATGGAATTGTCCAAACGGCATCATCGGAGGAGGAGGCATCCATGGTCCACATCACCCCCATGGCGGACAAGGAGCAAAATCAACTGGTGGAGGTCCCCATGGCATAGGCATTGGTGGTGGGCCATTACATGGAAATGGTACTGCAGCTTTAAATCCTTTATGCCTATAATCTGGACCATTGAATTTTTGCCTTGGAGAAGATCTTGGTCGCTTAAAATTATTTGGCCGATTAAAACGTTTTTGACCGGCCCTGCCATTTTGATACTTGGCTAGAAGCTTATCAAAAGTAACCTTCGGCTTCTCTACTTTGTTAAAAGCCCTGCTCTTCACCTCATTAACCTTCCAGCGATCAACTTCTGGACTTTTGGGTTTGATCATTTTTGGCCTAGAGCTCTGCATACCCCCAGAACCTGACGCTTCTAATTTTTTGGTCACCTCTCTGTCATCTTGGGGAGGCATTAATCTATTCTCACCCACCACTACATTTTTTCCTTTTGCTGATTCGGCCTGAGATGGTCGAATTAAGACCTTCTTGTTCTCAAAACTAACCATGTTGGTGGGAAAAGGGTTATCATCTAGCTGCATCTTTTTCTCATCAAACTTCAATCGTCCTTCATTAATGGCCGATTGAACCTGTCGACGGAACACATTGCAGTCATTAGTGGCATGAGAATAAGAATCGTGATATTTACAATATGCACGCCTTTTCAATTCTTCTGGTGGTGGTATAACATGTCCGTTACTCAACTTAATTTGTTTATGTTGTAACAAATAATCAAATATTCTATCGCACTTAGAAACATCAAATGTGAATTTCATCTCTTCCTTCTTGTGTGAGACTGGCTTTAGAGCAGTGCAAACAAATGGCTTAGATTTAGAAGCCCAATCCCACTCAGCTACACACATATCTGCATTCTCATCATCTGATGATTGATAATCATATCCTACTATGTTCACACCAGAACGATCAGTTTTATTAGTTCTTTCAGACTTTTGAAAATTCTTGAACTCTTTAGCCCGGCTTTCTTGAGCCTGAGCCTTTTGTAGAACCTGGCTAATATCTACAAAATCCTGCCCTTCTAGTTTTTCTTTAAGGTGTGGGAGCAGACCCGCATAAGCTAAATCAGCAAGGTCCCTATCAGAAATTGCCAAATTAAAACACCGGTTTCGTGTATCTCTGAACCGTCGAATATATTCAGCAACAGATTCATTATGTTTTTGTCTAACCAATGCCAAGTGTGACAATCTGAGTTCAGTATCTCCAGTATAAAAATATTCATGAAATTTTTGTTCTAACTGGGACCATGTGTAAATAGAATTGGGTGCGAGCGAAGTGAACCAAGAAAAGGCTGTGCCAGACAATGACAATGGAAATAACCTCAATTTATAAACATCTTCAGTACTAGCTTCACCACACTGTACGGTAAATTGAGCTATATGTTCTAGTGTAGTTCGACTATCATCTCCTGTAAACTTGATAAAGTCAGGCAACTTAAACCCCTTAGGATACTGAACCGCATCATAATGATCAGGGTACGGTTTTCTATAAGTTCTTGCCTTCCCTCTCGGTTCCAACCCAAACGAATGTTTTAAAAGATTAGCCAATTTTTCCTCAAGATTATCACTAGTTCCTGCATGGGGCTCGGCCACCATAGGCCGATTTTGTGCAATTGGCTGTTGCTGCCTTAAAGAGTTGGGTGGTGGAACACTATGATTATGCGGGAGTGGTGCTTGGTTTGGCTGCACACATGGCAAATGTTTAAAAGAATTATTCAGATTACTAGCAGGCAATGAGCCACATGCGTTGCCAGAACCATGAGGTAGTGGGGGAGGCACATAATATGCTCCAGATGGGTATAAAGAAGTTGGAACGTTTACTGTCGTTCCATATACTCGGCTTTGATTATTAGTTATCAATGGAGCCGAGGAGTTCGCGCTAGCTGTAGGACCTGGCAGAGGAAACATTGCAGGTGTAAACCCTAAACCAGCAGCACCTTGTGGGACACTAATGATGGGACTACTGCTACTTTGCCCAGCATAAAAACCCGTCGGCATACCATACTGTGGTTCTCCAGGTATGGGCATAGAGAATGCCGACGAAGCAGGAAACTGTGTTTCACTAAAATCAATAGAAGCTGAAACATCAGTGATTAGAGGCAGCTTATTTCTATTTTGTTCACTATGAGGTGCTAACTGCTGCGACACACCTCTAACCTTTGCCTCATCAAAGAATTGTTTCATCCTGTCTTCTAGGTTTTTCATAAAATTGTCACGTGTATTACAAAATTGGGCAGTTACTGATTGATCAACCATAAAAGACATCTCTTGTTTAAGATCACTTACAATCTCACTTGCCGACTCTACCTTTTGTGCTTCGGTGATGGCCGGCAGTTCAGGCTCCTTCAAGATGACACCACCCTGGCGAGTCTTCTGGAAACAGGAAAGCATGGCACCTTCAAATTCTTGTTTGCGCCGGCGCTGCTCATCTTCAAATTCTTGCAGACGCTGGTCATATTTCCGGCGATGCTCTTCCGACAACTCTTCCAGTGTGGGCTTGATGATGTTGCTGGAGTTGAGATCGGCCGCATCATTAGGCATGATGGCCGATCAACTCGAATCCCCAGCGGAGTCGCCAAATTGTGTTGACGTGCGAAATTGATCTCACAATCAACATACTTGATTTCTCGATCAAGATAGTAACCTGGCCGATCTTATCTTTTGTCAGGTCAAAAGACAGAATGCACGGCCTTCTTGCTGACTTCAAGAAGCGTGTCTTGCTCCCAGCGACCAGCAACGGATCAATCTCAAACGGGACCTAAGTGGCGTCTAGATCCCGCTTGATGGATGCGGCAACTAGGACTGGCCCTAGCGCCGCGATCTCTGAACTTGGCAGGCAAGAACGGAGATAGGAGAGGAAAAAACGGAAAAAAGGAAAAGGTACATAAGAACTGCGAAAATAGTAGATTGATTTTTGTTTGGCGATGTTGGCAAAAAATAAACCTCCAGCCTTAACCCTTCATATATATAGGGGGATCTGGACTTTGATCCTGCAATATGGCAACTGAGCTCTCTAAGCCGACAAATCATTTTGTCTCCGTGGCGCACGGCATGCATCAGGATCTGCTTGGCCTTTCTATTCGTTATCTTCCAGTGAACGTGCTTGGTCTTCCACATGCTATCTTCTAGCACCACATGCCTGACCAAATTTAGCTATCAACAAATGCCAAATAAGAAGAAATATAGAGATCCCTAGAGTTGGTACATCATGAACTCCACACAGAAAAATGCACAAAGTATTAAATATTGATTACTGATGAACTATAGCTTTGAGGTTCCTATATATTAATTACTGATAAGCTATAATACCTCCATCGTAGGATAAGTGTCATTCTCACTTCTTGAAAAGTCAAACATTTTTAACCTTGACCAAATTAGTGTCATTAATCATTGAATGGACTTTTATAACAAAATTATTTGGAGATATAAATATTGCTAATATTTTATACAAACTTAGTCAAACTTAAAAATAATAACCAGTACGCATGTCATAGTGATTATGTTACACTTGTTAGGTTCAGCAAAGTCAGTAATTAGTTGCCCTGTACGTAATCGGATCCTAGCCCACTAAAAATTCATATCCTGCTCCTCTGCTTCACGGATAGCTCCTTGACTGGACAACTCGACTCCCCCAAAAGACATGATTGAGCTCGAAGACTCAGAGTCGCCTCATGCTCTGTGCGGCTGCTCCATCAATTGCGCGAGCAGATCTGCAGCCGAGGGGCTCTCATGCTGTCTTGTCACCGGTAAGATATATCCCTAGCTTCCTTTTTCTCAAGCTTTTGCCAAAACTTACCGAGATATATTATTCCTCAGCAATCTATAGTGGATGATTGGAATGATTCGAGAACAAGAGAAGAGGATAGACGAGGAATGTACATGAGAAGACCATTTGAATTTCTTGATTGGAGCACGACACAGAAGGAGTTCAGCTGCAGCAGCGCAGCAGCCAGTACATGATGATTGGTGGCTTTCACCACCGTTTCTTGTTGGCAGAGATCAGTGGAACTACAGGGAGGCAAGGATTCACCGTCGACGGCGGCACACAACATTGGATTGATAGATACAAGATAGTTTTGTATTATGGACCTCTAATATCCATCACTTCCAGGGGCGGAGCTAGGATTTGAACATCTGGCAGACTGTTTGGGGATGCCAGACAATTTGTAACCTCAGTGACGTGCAATTTCCCTTTACCTCCTATTCTTAACCCTGAATGGCTGTTTCTTTCCACACTTGTACACCTCTCTCTTCTCCCTCTACTCTACAGTCTTGTGGTGCTGGCATTTGTTACACGTTGTTCGAGCTAGGAGGCCAACACATTATATATGTGGTCTACTACCACCAGTGCTACTTTTTCATATGTTATAATTGGTGTTCCCAACAGAAATTGCGGACAGGTATTTTAATTGATTCCTTTGTACCTATATGTCCATTTACTCACCAAATATATACATATCTTGCACGAAATGTTCATTGGGACAATGGCACTGTAAAATGTGAATATACCTCATAGGTGGTCTTGGTGGCTTGTTTGACCAAGTACTGCACTTTGGGTAGTTAATTTTTCTAGTTCTATTACCATACATGCTTTGGGTGAAATGGAGCACATGTGTCCTAGTTATTATGTGTCCTAGTTCTAATTTCCACAAAAATAACGATCCGTCTGTTATCTTTATTTTTATCGTCTCCTAATTGAACTAACATTAATGCTTTTGATGTTGTTTTTTTGGGCCAAAAAATAAGTTGCACATGCGTAGTTGTGTAACATTGGTGGGGTCAGGAAACTGGAGATATGTAGAAACTATAGCGTCGTTATAAGAAAACGAATCAGGTCATTGAGATGTCAGCTTGAATCACTTGCGTGAATAACAGATTCCAACTTCCAAGTGTAACACCCTAAAATTTGCCTCTTCTGAAAATAGATTTAAAATAATTTAGTTTTTTATTTTGTGCTCATGAAATATAGGAAAATAATTTTTTTTCATTAAATTAAAATTCATCATAAGGTAGCAACATGTTTGAGCATACATGCCCTTGCATTTGATTTATTTGGTTGAGTGGTTTCGATTGAAAATTTAAAATGCTTTAAATTGCTTTTGCAAATGAAATTAAAATTTACTTTAAAATAAAAGAAAAGAGAATTTGAAAATAAAAGGATTTAAAAAGTTGTGAAAAATTATTTTTGGAAACCTACCAAAATTGCTCACTTTTATTTGAATTGAAAAGTATATTCAAAACTTCATTTGAATTTGATGAGGATCATATTTGCATTTGGATTGAAAAAGGAAAATGAGCAAAAGAGTTTCTTTACTCCTCTCTCCTTCTCTCTCTATTTCAACCTAGCAGGCCATTGGCCCATTTTCTCTTTTTCTTCTCCCGCTCAGGCCCAGCTTCCTTCTCAGCAGCCGCACGCACCGGCCTTGCTTCTCCGCCGGCCCAGCTGGCCTCTTGGCCTTTCCCCTCTCCTTCTCTCGATTGGGCCAACGCCCTATCAAGCCGCAGCCCAGCGCCCGCAGCGCCGCGTCGCCCGTCCCCGTTCCTAGCAGCCCGATCCCGAGTCGGCCTAGGCGTTCTTCTCTCTGGTTTCCAGCCGAGTGGCCCACGTCGTGGCCCAGCTGCCCACGCCACACGTTTCCTCCCTCTCTCTTGCACCGACAGGTGGGGCCACCCTGTCAGGTTCGTCTCCTATACTCGTAACGGACCGAACTCCTTTGTCGGTGTCCATGTCCGGCTCCATTACGCCTCTCCCTCGGAAGCTTGCGCCCTAAGGCTGCCTGCCTCATAAATAGCCGGCCGAGACACGGCGCCTCCCTACTCCGCCCTCCAGCACCGTAGCCACCCTTGCCGAGCCACCGCAGCCACGCTGCAGCCTAGCGCCGCCCCTCTGATTCCGCCGAGAAGAAGAAGACGCCGCCGAGCCGATTAGCAGTTCATCTGTCACGGTAAGATGATCTCCCAGTTCGCGTGGACTTCATGAAACTGCAGACCCCCTTAACTCCCTCTCTCCCACTCTGTGTCACCTCGCACTGCTACATCATCGCTCCACCGCCGCCATGGTGCACTGCTAGCTAGCTCTGCTCGCCAATAGTTGCAACAGATCGCATAGCCGAGTAAGCCTTAGCCCTATCTAGCTCCTAGAGCCAACCCCGAGTCTAATTTAGCTGCTTCGCGCTTCTCCCCAATTTCTCCAACGAGAAATCCCCAATGCCGGCAAAATCACCGCCGCTCAGTCACTGTTCCGGCGCCGGCATCTCCTCTCCCTCCCCGTCTTCTAATCTCAGCCGTCCATTCCCGATCTAACGGTCCAGATCTCCTCATACCCCTTTGCGTGGCTTAATTGCGTAAGAGCCCCTCTAGTTTTCTATTTTTAAACCCGTGGTCCAAAGCGTATTTTTAGGATGGGTTTTCTTCCTTGGAAAACATATTTTCGTTGGTTTAGATCCTAAGTACATTTTCAGTTATTTACAGATTTGCTACTGATTTCGTTTTAGCCATAACTTCTCCGTTTTAACTCCGATTTGACCCGTTCAAATTGCGTTAGGTTCGTAATTTCATAATCTACATGTTCATACTACTGTTAGATATGTTTTCAACTTTTAAAATTTGAGGTTAGATTTAATCTAATATTTTAATAAAAGAAATCTTGTTTATTTCATATCTTGTGCGTTTTTACTCTGTTTTAGCCCATTCAAGTTGCGTTAGATTCATAGCGACGAGATCTACGCGTTATTAACAGTGGTTACCATGTCACTACTTCTGGAATTTCATGGTTTAAATTCTAATTTGAATAATAATTCTACAACTGGGTTTTATAATTCGAATCTAAATTTGACTTAATTCAATTTATCTAAGCTTTTATATAGTTAAAATAAATAAAGCTTATAGTTTTCTTTTCTGCATATAAAGCAAATCTATCGGTAGTTGTATCTTTTCAACCGTAGCTTCGATTAGTGTGCTTTTCGCATCTGTGTGTTCGTAGCTAGACGTAGATTCATTTTACAATTTTTTCATCTTGATTTTATGTTTGGTGTACTATTCTAATTTAGATCTATTGTTTGCTTCGTGTTTGATTGTATGGATGCTTGTGTGGTGCTTTATGATTACGTCTAGTCGGTGAGATATACGTGGTGATCAAGAAGAAGAAGAACGTTGAAGATTAAAGCTTGCCGAGGGATCGGTATTTTAAGGCAAGTATAGCATGGGATCTTCCTTGCTGTCCTATACACCTCTAATCATTTAATCCATATTGTATGTGTCTACCTTGACTACCACTAAGGATATCCTAGTCTTTTGTACTTGTACCTTGATACCTTTGGGTTATTGCATTGGGTAGTATGATGCTAGTGCTCCACTACAACCATGATCTTGTAACTTGACTAATGTAATATGCAATAAACATTAAAAGATACTTTTTAGCAACATGGAACAAGGGGGCTAGAGCATTGGGTTGTTTTATGGTGCTCTAGATTCCTCTCCCTAAGGACTTATCTATAAGTGATCATCTGGGACTTATAGTACAGTTGTGAGGGCTATATGGCTTCAGCTTGAGCTCAGTATGAGGACCTTTTGTAGCTTGTTAGTGGTTGCCTTTAATGGCGTAAGAATGGATTGACGAATCGAGTATAGTGTGGCCTCTATCCCCATGTGTATAGGCTGCGTGTTAGTGTGCCATTAGGAAGGGGGGCTCTACATCTGTTTGCTGAGTGAATCTAATGGCCCTAACTTGTTAGACGAACCTTCAAAAGGCTTCATAGTGAACCCTACCAACCTTCCTTGGAAGTGGGTCAAGAGATTAGCTACCACGGGCGAAAGGGTAAATCACGACTCACAGTGAAAGTGTACAACCTCTACAGAGTGTAAAACTGGTATATCAGCTATGCTCATGGTCACGAGTGGCCTTGGAACCCTTACGGAATAGATGATCACTAATGGTCAATGATGATGAACACAGATGATACTGATGATGAAGATGCTCCTTAATGATTAATTGTTTATGCTATTTATTATTCCTGTTTACCTGATCATGTGTTTATGGGCTTGTGATAAACTTGTTGCTACTCAATTGCTAAAATCATGACTCATTAAAAGCTAATCGCAGTTAAACCAGTGTCAGCCTTTTGAGCCTCGTGAACCCCATGTTATATTTGTTGAGTACGACATGTACTTACGCTTGCTTTATATTTTTTAAATATTTGGATAAAAATCCCGGATGGGTACCAGATTGCTAGAGTTTGGAGGACTTAGGCTTGTGATCAACCAGTCAGTTGTCCCTGTGGATTTGGAGTCTTCGCCTGAAGATCGAAGTTGTCTTTCCGCTGTCTATACTATGAGGTTATATTCTTTATACTAATACGCTATGTATTTAAGCATCGTCTTTTGATATTACCCTTATTTTGTAGCTGAATGTGAGATTTGACTTCTGGGCTCACATATGGTGTGTATCTTGTTTTGTTCTTAAAACCGGGTGCTACAAAGTGGTATCAGAGCAATGCTGACTGTAGAACGCAAGCCTAGTTAGAAAGTATCAGAGCAATGCTGACTGTAGGACATAAGCCTAGTTAGAAATTGGTCGTCTTAAGGTTTTGAAATTGCTATAAAATCCTTGTTCGATAAATCTTGATATTTTCTTCTCTACTATATATCTATCCTTGATATTTATCTCCTCCTTGGTGCTTGTTTTAAGCCTTTGTTCTCATCTTCACCCCTTGATTTGATATGCTTTTAGAACTGTTCCTCATCACCTTCTTGCATAATCTGAAGATGAGTCTTAGGATTATTACCCCTAGTACAACAAGGACGATAGTATCGTAAGTTGAGTCAATGATTGAATTTTGCACCTTTATTGCTTGTTGAATTGTCATTATGCATATGATTGTTTTGAATCTTTGTAATGATTGCAATAATCTTGTTGGGTGTTTCCACAATTTCATTTAGCTTATAGGCCTAAGGTATAAGGATTAGTGCAATAAATAGTTGGGTTGTGGTTTTCTTCTGTTTCCTCTATCCTGTCTGTAAGGAAAATGGACCCTAGGCCCATTTACTTTGGATTTTGGTGTTTGATGACCAACACAACCAAATTGGACTAATGAATTTGCAAGTGTTTGTTTTGTAGTCCAACAGGGTGCAAGACATGACTTGGACGAAGGCGACGTGATGATCCGATGATCAACACCTTAAGAAAGACCTTAGGAGCACAAGAGAAGACCCAAGATATCAAGCAAAGTCCAAGCATGAAGATAGGAACCAAGCCGTACGCAAGATCGTGAAGAAACGAGCTCGTAGAGGCGACCGGACGCTGGACCGGACGTTGGAAGCGCGACCGGACGCTGGACCAGTGGCTCGGCAGACAGGCGACCGGATGCGAGGACCGAACGCTGGCGGCAACCGACCGGACACAGAAACGCAGCGTCCGATCGAGTACAGAAAGGTTCCAGGCGCGCGAAACTATGACCGGACGCGTCCGGTGGCAGGCAACCGGACGCTGGCAGTGTCCGATCGGTGGTTCGCGGCTGCAACGGTCGGGACGACCGGACGCGTTCGGTCAGGACGATTCAGCGTCCGGTCAGTAGCAGACTTACGGGAGTTCGACCCCAACGGCTACTTTCTCAGTGGGGCTTATAAATACAACCCCCAACCGGCCATTTGAGACGTGTGGAGCTGAGGAAACATACCAAGAGTGTTGATACACTATTTGAGTGATCTCCACATGCATAGTGCTTAGTGTTTTATTAGGTGATTAGCATAAGTGCTTTGCGAAGTGCTTAGGTTGATTAGACCACCGCTTATGCGCTTGCTCTAGGTGTTTGCCTAGTGTTTAAGTGAGGTTTGCATACCTCTTGCCACCCCGTGCTTACGAGCACAAGTGTTGTACATCGGAGGGGCTTGAAGTCTTGCGAGATCACACCAACCGCGTTTGTGGTGTGGCCGCCACCGTGTACCGGAGGGAACAAGGCCCGCGGCGTTTCGGCCGGAAGCTTGATAGTGAAGACGGCGGGGAGCATCCGGGAGAGGCTTGCCGAGAGGCACATCGGAGACCCACTTGCGCGTGGGGAAGGCCCGAGGCTATCCACGGAGTTACCCGACCGGGAGCTTGGCCCTTGCGAGGGATTCCTTGCGAGGGGCTCCAACGAGGACTAGGGGGAAGCTTGCGCGCTTCTCGATACCTCGGTAAAAATACCGGAGTCGTCGACGGGAGTTTGCATATCTCTACCTTGCTCTTTAGCTTCCGCATTTACATTGATTACTTTACTACGTTTGCGGTAGAGATAGCAACACACTAGCAAAACCATAGTTGCACATCTAGATAGCTTATCTATTGCATAGGTTTTGCTAGGGTTAGAAAAAGAGGCCATAGTTTAGAGTTAGAATTTTAAGTTGCCTAATTCACCCCCCCCCTCTTAGGCGTCACGGTCCCTTCAATTGGTATCAGAGCCGGTTGGCTCATATTTGGACCTTTGGCTTAACCGCCGTTGAGCCGACGCTATTGTAGAGTGGTTGGGATGGATACCGCTAGGCCTCCACAATTTGACGGCACTAACTTCCCATACTATAAAGCTAGAATGGCTTGCCACCTTGAGGCGGTTGATTTGGGTGTATGGAGAGTCACTCGTGACGGGATGAAACCCATCAAGAATCCCGAAAAACCCACAAAGAGTGACGAAAAAGAAATGCATTTCAATGCTAGAGCTAAGAATTGCTTGTTTGAATCCTTTAGCATGGATGTGTTTAACCAAGTGTTCACCTTAAATACGGCACATGAAATTTGGTTAAAACTCCAAGAGCTCCATGACGGCACAAGTAATGTCCGTGAGCAAAAACATTGTCTAGCCAAGCAAAATTATGATTCCTTTGCTATGAATGATGATGAGCTTGTTCGTGATATGTATTCTCGATTGAATCTAATTATCAATGAGCTCCATTCAATAGGATTATTAAAGCTAGATGATGCGGACATCGTGAGGAAGATCATCTCCGTTCTACCACAAAAGAAATATGCAAGCATCATCACCATCCTTCACAACATGGAGAACTTGAGCACCATGACCCCGGGCATTGTCATTGGAAAGCTAGTGGCATTTGAAATGTCACGTAAGATGGGTCAAGGAGAAGCATCTTCATCAAGCAAAGGCAAAGCTCTCGCTTGTAGCGAGAAGAAAAAGATGAAGGGCAAGAAAGTTGAGTCAAGCTCAAGCTCAAGCTCCTCAAGTGAAGAAGAAGATGAGGATGATGATGATGATGAAAGATTCAAGTGATGATGATCAATCTTCCTCCTCCACCTCCGACCTTGATGAAGAATCAATCAAATTAATCAACAAGGTGGAGAAGATGATCCAAAGGCTCAATGTCAAGGGTGTGCCCATCCAAATTCAAGACCTCGTTTTCACTAATCAAAGAAACGAGCAAAGAAAGAGGGGATGCTATGGATGCGGCGAGTTGGGGCACTTTGTGGAAGTTTGTCCAAACAAGCCCACACCCAAGACAAAGAAGAAGGCGTGCAAGAACAAAGCCCTCACATCAATAAGGTCATGGGATGATTCTTCAAGTGAAGAAGATCATCACAAGAGGCAAGGGTCGCAAGCACTCATCATCAAGCTCTTCTCGTGTGTGCCTTATGGCACGAGGTAATGAAAGCTCATCCTCTAGTGAGAGCGATAGTGATGATGATTTGCCTTCTTATAATACAATTGTGCAACAAAATCTTAAATATGCTAAAGTTTGCACTAGTCAACAAAAGAAGCTCAAAACTTTAAAAGAAGAGCTAGGTAGTTCACAAGAAGCATACAAGAATTTGCTTGAACAATATGAAAACTTTGCAAATCTCAATGTTGAACTATCTACTAAAATTGAGCAACTTGAGGCTAGTGCAACAACAAGTGCATGCACAATTAATGATAAGCAACTTGAAAAGAAAAATGAAAAATTAAAAGAAAAGTTAGCTAGCTCACAAAATGATTATCAAAGTTTGCTTGCTAAAATGGAAATCATGTGCAAACATTGTGATGAGCTAACAAATAAAGTTGCTAATCTTGAGGCCGTCAAAAATACCCCCACCAAGGCATCTAAAAGAAATGACATAATTAAAAAGGATGCATCTACCTCTTGCAATGATTTATGTTTAGACTCACCTTTGTGCAACCAAGCTTGTGTTGAGAAAGTGATTGTAGATACATGCACACAAGAGGTTGCAAAAGAGAATGAGCAACTCAAGCAAGAAGTAGCTCGCCTCACCAAGGACTTGACTCAAGTGAAAGGCAAGGCGAAGCAAACCCAACTTCATCAAGATAACACCGTCAAGGGAGTGAAGAAGCTTGATGAAGGACAAACCGTGGTTTGCTACGTGTGCCACAAAGAAGGCCACAAGTCCTATGAGTGCAAGGTGAAGAATGGGGGAGGAGCAAAGAAGAAGGAGAAAAAGCAAACAAGCAAGCTCTCCAACACCTACACCAACAAGGTGGACAAGAAGGCCTCCACACCTTATCTCTTGAAGAAGAAGAAAAATGACAAGGTGGTGGCCATCAAGGTGAACAAGCAAGCCAACAATGGGGTCAAACGCTTTTGGGTGCCAAAGGAAATCATTTCAAACATGAAGAGCACCAAGAAGGTTTGGATCCCGAAAGGGAAGTGAGAAGTCCATCGGACTTCGGGGAATTTGGAGACTTGGCAAAGTTTGGGTGCATTTCATGGGGTGCATCATGATGGACAAAGTCATTGCCAAGTAGGTTAGTGAATACTATGGACCCAAATTCCCCTTCCCATGTTAGGTAACTAGATGTCATTACTTTCAATTAGCATTTATTTCAATTGGTATTGTCTTTCAATTGGTATACTCTTAAAGCATCTAGTTATCTTTTATGCCTAATGTTTGCATTTACATGCTTAAATATTTTGTCATGCATTCAATAGGTATATCATATGGTAGGCTTGCTCGGTTTCATTATCAACCCTTGGAGCAAACCTACATGGTTTAAAATTGTTTAGGAGCACGGCACATAGCTTGTTTTACAATTAACTATCTAATATGTGCCAAAGTCCAAATTGTAGATAATCTCTCCCAAATATCATCTTTCAAGTGGTATTTTGATACTTAAATCAATGTGCACAAATTTTACAAGTATTCAACACTTGTGTGCACAAATTTAGGGGGAGCTTAATCTACAACTTGGATGCTTTGAGACTAACACTTGTTCAAATGGTATCAATTTTTTCAAACCTATCACATGTGTAGTAGTCTCATTGTAAGGAAATTGGAGTCCCCGGAGTTAAGCATCATTCTTCAATTGGCATCATCATGTTGATTTCATTTCATATTTATATGCTTTCTCCATGCATTATATAGATTAAACTCTCTTGTGCAATAAATTGCTAATTATGCATATGCTTTGCTTTCTACCATATGTATGCATATATTGAGGGGGAGCTTAGTCTATATAATGTGAGAGTCAAATTTTGTGATCCATTTCACTCTTATACAAAGGATCACGAAATTTGACCCTCCCTTGTGCTACTAATGTCTTCCTTTTCGGTGTTTGATGCCAAAGGGGGAGAATTTGAAGGACCAAAGGCAAGCATCAAGTTGATGTATACAAGTGGTAATGGTCCGAGAAAGGGAGGAAAGTGAATTATGGATTAGTCTAAGTAATAGGAGAATTTTTTTAGAAAGCTAGGCCTTAATCCATAATATCATATGGGGACATTCTGTAAGGGCAAGATGGTCTTCAATTGGTATCTAAGTAGTATCTTCTAGCATCATATAACCTTGCCCTTTGCATTGCATCCTAGCAAGTAGGTAGTTTTTAAATTTCAAAATTTTATTATTTGCTTGCTTTGGTCGTGTTGTCATCAATCACCAAAAAGGGGGAGATTGTAAGGAAAATGGACCCTAGGCCCATTTACTTTGGATTTTGGTGTTTGATGACCAACACAACCAAATTGGACTAATGAATTTGCAAGTGTTTGTTTTGTAGTCCAACAGGGTGCAAGACATGACTTGGACGAAGGCGACGTGATGATCCGATGATCAACACCTTAAGAAAGACCTTAGGAGCACAAGAGAAAGACCTAAGATATCAAGAAAAGTCCAAGCATGAAGATAGGAACCAAGCCGTACGCAAGATCGTGAAGAAACGAGCTCGCAGAGGCGACCGGACGCTGGACCGGACGTTGGAAGCGCGACCGGACGCTGGACCAGGTGGCTCGGCAGACAGGCGACCGGACGCGAGGACCAGGACGCTGGCGGCAACCGACCGGACGCAGAAACGCAGCGTCCGATCGAGTACAGAAAGGTTCCAGGCGCGCAAACTATGACCGGACGCGTCCGGTGGCAGGCGACCGGACGCTGGCAGCGTCCGATCGGTGGTTCGTGGCTGCAACGGTCGGGACGACCGGACGCGTCCGGTCAGGACGATTCAGCGTCTGGTTAGTAGCAGATTTGCGGGAGTTCGACCCCAACGGCTACTTTCTCAGTGGGGCTTATAAATACAACCCCCAACCGGCCATTTGAGAGTGTGGAGCTGAGGAAACATACCAAGAGTGTTGATACACCATTTGAGTGATCTCCACATGCATAGTGCTTAGTGTTTTATTAGGTGATTAGCATAAGTGCTTTGCGAAGTGCTTAGGTTGATTAGACCACCGCTTATGCGCTTGCTCTAGGTGTTTGCCTAGTGTTTAAGTGAGGTTTGCATACCTCTTGCCACCCGTGCTTGCGAGCACAAGTGTTGTACATCGGAGGGGCTTGAAGTCTTGCGAGATCACACCAACCGCGTTTGTGGTGTGGCCGCCACCGTGTACCGGAGGGAACAAGGCCCGCGGCGTTTCGGCCGGAAGCTTGATAGTGAAGACGGCGGGGAGCATCCGGGAGAGGCTTGCCGAGAGGCACATCGGAGACCCACTTGCGCGTGGGGAAGGCCCGAGGCTATCCACGGAGTTACCCGACCGGGAGCTTGGCCCTTGCGAGGGATTCCTTGCGAGGGGCTCCAACGAGGACTAGGGGGAAGCTTGCGCGCTTCTCGATACCTCGGTAAAAATACCGGAGTCGTCGACGGGAGTTTGCATATCTCTACCTTGCTCTTTAGCTTCCGCATTTACATTGATTACTTTACTACGTTTGCGGTAGAGATAGCAACACACTAGCAAAACCATAGTTGCACATCTAGATAGCTTATCTATTGCATAGGTTTTGCTAGGGTTAGAAAAAGAGGCCATAGTTTAGAGTTAGAATTTTAAGTTGCCTAATTCACCCCCCCTCTTAGGCGTCACAGTCCCTTCCACTGTCTTTTTGGAGCAGTCTGCACTCTTCGGCTTATATCTCTAATTTTGGACGACCAAAAATCTTGAGAAAATTCTGGACAATAGTAGACTTCGATATCTTTCTCTAAACACAAGAATCAGCTTGATATCTATTTTAGTTATGGAGATATGAAAATCACAAAGCGATGCATCTGTGCTGTTTGGAACCCAGAATAGTTTCTATTGTGCACTATTTTCGACCAAGTTAACTACATAATTTGGAAAAGTGTTCTATAAATAAGTTGTGGAGAATTTTATAAGCTTTCCAACAGTATAATCTCCAATATCATTGGATTAACAGAATGAGAGTTACAACCGTTTTACGGCACTGCTATTTTTCTACTCGCGAGGAATTTCATATTTCTTGTTCTTGCCCATACACAAGAGTATCATAGGGATGTCAGAACATCTTGATATTAGTTAGCTCATCGAAAAGAATGTGTAAGCTATACTTTGGTGTCCCCTAGTTTATCTTTTCTTAAGGGGGGTAGCCAAGTTGAAGAATTTGTAAGATAAAGAATCTTACGTTCTAGCTTGCGCAGCAGAATCGTGGTGGTACCCAAAGATGTGAGAGAAACTCAGAGTTTCAATGAGGTTTGATTAAAGGTTCAAGGGAGGTTTAACCAAGATCATCAAGATTTTGATAGAGCTACTGGAGAAGTTTTCAAGTTAGTTTGGATCAAGAGACCTCAGCTAAGTGTCGGAAGGAGTTCAAGAAGAGGTTGAAGTAAAACCAATGTGTTAGCTTTATTAGATCACGACAAGAACTTTATATCCACTAGGATGCACCCTGGCAAGGTGTGGGATGTGTCCTTATGCATGAAGAAATATAGTGGCTTGCTCATTAAGTCAAATTAAGGAAGCATGAGTTAAACTACCTAATATGTTATCTTGAGTTATCCATTTTGAAGCATGGAAGTACTGTCTTTTGAAAGAAAAAGTGACATATAGGAGGATCACAAGAATTTACAGGACATCTTCGCTAAGTTGGTCTTGAACTTGTGATATCCTCGTTGGAATAAAAATTGGTTACGACTTGGACAAGTGCTATTACTTCAAGGAGCAAAGTCATGGCCGATGCCCTTAGCAATGGAGAATTGTGCTAAGAAGGTTTGGGTGACACCAAGGATTAAGAATTATATTCCAAGTTTGTGTAACCTGACCGAAACCATTAATGTTTTGAAGATTGGTAGTAGAATTTTCTTCTGACCAAGGAATTCGTCAGGACTTCATTGAAAGGTGAATATTTTAAGAAAGAGAATTGATATTAAAGGAAAGGTGGCCTAGTGATTGGAGTTACCTGAGAATTGTTCAAGGTACCTATCAAAATCTTGGAAGCAATTTGGCAAGTTACTTGGAGTAAGATTAACAAGTATGCAAAGTAAAGTGGAATCCTTAACAAGAAGACGATGGACTAGACGAGGAAGTAAAGAAGAATCTAAAGATGAAGTATCTCTATCTCCTAGTCGACGCCGTCCGAATCTCGAGGACAAGATTCATCTTAAGGGGGTAGAATTGTAACACCCTAAAATTTGCCTCTTCTGAAAATAGGTTTAAAATGATTTATTTTTGTATTTTGTGCTCATGAAATATAGGAAAATATTTTTTTTCATTAAATTAAAATTCATCATAAGGTAGCAACATGTTTGAGCATACATGCCCTTGCATTTGATTTATTTGGTTGAGTGGTTTTGATTGAAAATTAAAAATGCTTTAAATTGCTTTTGAAAATGAAATTAAAATTTACTTTGAAATAAAACAAAAGAGAATTTGAAAATAAAAGGATTTAAAAAGTTGTGAAAATTTATTTTTGGAAACCTACCAAAATTGCTCGCTTTTATTTGAATTGAAAAGTATATTCAAAACTTCATTTGAATTTGACGAGGATCATATTTGCATTTGGATTGAAAAAGGAAAATGAGCATTCTTTACTCCTCTCTCCTCTCTCTATTTCAGCCTAGCAGGCCATTGGCCCATTTTCTCTTTTTCTTCTCCCGCTCAGGCCCAGCTCCCTTCTCCTCAACAGCCGCATGCACCGGCCTTGCCTCTCTGTCGGCCCAGCTGGCCGCTTGGCCTTTCCCATCTCCTTCTCTCGCTTGGGCCAGCGCCCTATCAAGCCGCAACCCAGCGCTTGCAGCGCCGCATCGCCCGTCCCCGTTCCCAGCGGCCCGATCCTGAGTCGGCCTAGGCGTTCTTCTCTCTGGTTTCCAGCCAAGCGGCCCACGCCGTGGCCCAACTACCCGCACCACACGTTCCCTCCCTCTCTCTTGCTCCGATAGGTGGGGCCACCCTGTCAGGTTCATCTCCTATACTCGTAACGGATCGGACTCCTTTGCCGGTGTCCATGTCTGGCTCCATTACGCCTCTCCCTCAGAAGCTTGCGCCCTAAGGCTGCCTGGCTCATAAATAGCCGGCCGAGACGCGCCGCCTCCCTACTCCACCCTCTAGCACCGTAGCCACCCTCGCCGAGCCACCGCAGCCGCACTGTAGCCTAACGCCACCCCTCTGATTCCGCCGAGAAGAAGAAGACGCCGCCGAGCCGATTAACAGTTCATCTGTCATGGTAAGATGATCTCCCAGTTCGCGTGGACTTCACGAACCCGCAGACCGCCTTAACTCCCTCTCTCCCGCTCTGTGTCACCTCGCACCGCTACATCATCGCTCCGCCGCCGCCATGGCGCGCTACTAGCTAGCTCTGCTCGCCAATAGTTGCAACAGATCGCATAGCCGAGTTCGCCTTAGCCCTATCTAGCTCCTAGAGCCAACCCCGAGTCTAATTTAGCTCCGTCGCGCTTCTCCCTAATTTCTCCGACGAGAAATCCCCAATGCCGGCGAAATCGCCGCCACTCAGTCACTGTTCCGGCGCCGGCATCTCCTCCCCGTCTTCTAATCTCAGCCGTCCATTCCCGATCTAACGGTCTAGATCTCCTCATACCCCTTCGCGTGGCTTAATTGCGTAAGAGCCCCTCCAATATTCTATTTTTAAACCCGTGGTCCAAAGTGTATTTTTAGGATGCGTTTTCTTCCTTGGAAAACGTATTTTCGTTGGTTTAGATCCTAAATACGTTTTTAGTTATTTACAGATTTGCCACTGATTTCGTTTTAGCCATAACTTCTCCGTTTTAACTCCGATTTGACCCGTTCAAATTGTGTTAGGTTCGTAATTTCATAATCTACATGTTCATACTACTGTTAGATATGTTTTCAACTTTTAAAATTCAAGGTTAGATTTAATTTAATATTTTAATAAAGGAAATCTTGTTTATTTCATATCTTCTGTGTTCTAATTTGAATAATAATTCTGCAACTGGGTTTTATAAACAAAATATGATTTGTTTTACTTTAGTTTTATAATTCCAATCTAAATTTGACTTAATTCAATTTATCTAAGCTTTTATATAGTTAAAATAAATGAAGCTTATAGTTTTCTTTTCTGCGTATAAAGCAAATCTATCGGTAGTTGTATCTTTTCAATCGTAGCTTCGATTAGTGTGCTTTTCGTATCTGTGTGTTCGTAGCGAGACGTAGATTCATTTTACAATTTTTTCATCATGATTTTATGTTTGGTGTACTGTTCTAATTTAGATCTATTGTTTGCCTCGTGTTTGATTGTATGGATGCTTGTGTGGTGCTTTATGATCACGTCTAGTCTGTGAGATATACGTGGTGATCAAGAAGAAGAAGAAGAACGTTGAAGATTAAAGCTTACCGAAGGATCGGTATTTTAAGGCAAGTATAGCATGGGATCTTCCTTGCTGTCCTATACACCTTTAATCATTTAATTCATGTTGTATGTGTCTACCTTGACTACCACTAAGGATATCCTAGTCTTTTGTACTTGTACCTTGATACCTTTGGGTTATTGCATTGGATAGTATGATGCTAGTGCTCCACTACAACCATGATCTTGTAACTTGACTAATATAATATGCAATAAACATTAAAAGATACTTTTTAGCAACATGGAACAAGGGGGCTAGAGCATTGGGTTGTTTTATGGTGCTCTAGATTCCTCTCCCTAAGGACTTATCTCTAAGTGATCATCCGGGACTTACAGTATAGCTGTGAGGGCTATATGGCTCTGGCTTTAGCTCAGTATGAGGACCTTTTGTAGCTTGTTAGTGGTTACCTTTATTGGCGTAAGAATGGCTTGACGAATCGGGTACAGTGTGGCCTCTATCCCCATATGTATAGGCTACGTGTCAATGTGCCGTTAGGATGGGGGGCTCTACATCTGTTTGCCGAGTGAATCTAATGGCCCTAACTTGTTACACGAACCTTTGAAAGGCTTCATAGTGAACCCTACCAACCTTCCTTGGAAGTGGGTCAAGAGATTAGCTACCACGGGCGAAAGGGTAAATCACGACTCACAGTGAAAGTGTACAACCTCTACAGAGTGTAAAACTGGTATATCAGCCGTGCTCACGGTCACGAGCGGCCTTGGAACCCTTACGGAATAGATGATCACTAATGGTTAATGATGATGAACACAGATGATACTGATGATGAAGATGCTCATTAATGATTAATTGTTTATGCTATTCATTATTTCTGTTTACCTGATCATGTGTTTATGGGCTTGTGATAAACCTGTTGCTACTCAATTGCTAAAATCATAACTCTTTAAAAGCTAATCGCAGTTAAACCAGTGTCAGCCTTTTGAGCCTCGTGAACCCCATATTATATTTGTTGAGTACGACATGTACTTGCGCTTGCTTTATATTTTTCAAATATTTGGATAAAAATCCCGGATGGGTACCAGATTGCTAGAGTTTGGAGGACTTAGGCTTGTGATCAACTAGTTAGTTGTCCCTGTGGATTTGGAGTCTTCGCCTGAAGATTGGAGTTGTCTTTCCGCTGTCTATACTCTGAGGTTATATTTTTTATACTAATACACTATGTATTTAAGTATCATCTTTTGATATTACCCTTATTTATAGCTATATGTGAGATTTGACTTTCTGGGCTCACATATGGTGTGTATCTGATTTTGTTCTCTCTCAAACCCTTCCCAATACTTACTGAGATATATTATTCTTCAGCAATCTGCAGCAGATCGCTGTGATGATTTGAACCAGAGAAAAGGAGAGAATAGGAAGGAAGATGACCACCCCATTTGAATTTCTTGATTGGAGCACGTCACAGAGAGAGAGCTCAGCTGTAGCAGTGCAGCGGCCAGTACATGATGTTTGGTGGCTTTCACCACCTTTTCTTTTTCGGCAGAGATCAGTGGAACTACCAAGGAGGCAAGGATTCACCATTGACGGCAGCACTCGACATTATTCGATTGACTGATCGATAGAAGCTAGTTCGGTATCATGTACCTCTAATATCCGTCACTTCCAGGGGCACAGCGAGGATTTGTATGTCTGGCTGACTGTTGCACCCTCCCTCCACCACCGGTGACCTCAGTGACGTGCCACTACTCGAAACTCGAATTGTTCTGTGGGTGACGAATTTTTCTGTGTGTTTTTTTGGTACGCATAGAAAAATTACTATTTTTTCTGTGGGTTTCAAAATATCCCGACAGAAAAATACGAAAACCCACAGAATAATTGTATAATTTTTCTGTGCGTGACAATACACACACGGAAAAAATCAGCACTCACAGCAAAATGAAAATTATTCTGTCGGTTCTTTAAAAACGCACAGAAAAAATATATGCACGCACAGAAAAAATGCTATTATTGTGTCGGTTATTTTAAAACGCACAGAAAAACATACCCACGCACGGAAAAAAAACAAGAACCCTAACCCGTCCGCTCTCGGCTCCTTACGCACGCACGTTCCCCTCACTCCCCTTCTTCTTCCCCGCCGCACCCTCCCCTCCACTCCCCAGCCCCCCACACTCCCCTCCCCCTCCTCCCGCACCCACACCCGCCCATCCTCCGCCGGATCCTGCCCCTTCCCTCCCTCCCCTTCTTCCTCGGCGCGGCCGGTGCCGCCCCCTCCCTCTCCCCCCTCCCCTACCTTCTTCCCGAGATACGGCGCGGCCCCTCCCCTCCCGCTCCCCACCGGCGAGATCCGGCGGCCGGTGTTGCCCCCTCCCTCTCCCCCCCTCCCCTACCTTCTTCCCCGGCACGGCCCCTCTCCTTCCGCTCCCCACCGGCGAGATCCGGCGACCGGTGCCGCCCCTCCCTCTCCCCCCCTCTCCTACCTTCTTCCCCGGTGCGGCCCCTCCCCTCCTGCTCCCCACCGGCGAGATCCGGCGGCCGGGTACCGCCCCCTCCCTCTCTCCCCCCTCCCCTACCTTCTTCCCCGGCACGGCCCCTCCCCTCCCGCTCCCCACCGGCGAGATCCGGCGGCCGGTGCCGCCCCCTCCCTCTCCCACCCCCTCCCCTACCTTCTTCCCCGGCACGGCCCCCTCCCCTCCTGCTCCCCACCGGCGAGATCTGGCGGCCGGTGCTGCCCCCTCCCTCTCTCCCCCCTCCCCTACCTTCTTCCCCAGCGCGGCCCCTCCCCTCCCGCTCCCCACCGGCGAGATCCGGCGGCCGGTGCCGCCCCCTCCCTCTCCCCACCTCCCCTACCTTCTTCCTCGGCGCGGCCCCTCCCCTCCTGCTCCCCACCGGCGAGATCCGGTGGCCGGTGCCGCCCCTCCCCTACCTTCTTCCCCGGCGTGGCCCCTCCCCTCCCGCTCCCCACCGGCGAGATCTGGCGGCGGGGGCCCGGCGGCGGCGCACCCCAGGCGGCGGAGGGGATGGCTGCGCGGGCCAAGGGCGAGCTGCAGCCCCCTGGCCGATGAGCGCAGCGTGGCTGGGCTCCGCCGGTGGCCGGTGCCGTGCCTGCTCACCGGTGCTGCCTCCTCCCGCCGGTCCGCGTTGGTTCTTGTGCTCCACGAAACCCTAGCCTGCGGGTAACAATTCATGGAAAACTATCATATTTACATTGACAAAAAATGTGCTAGGTATGCCTTGTTAGCTGCTAGGCTTTTGCTTGCATAGTTGCATCTGTTTAAAATTATGTTACACAGATTTTCATCTTGTTATACATATTTACATTGCATAGTTTGTACTTATTTCAGTTTGTGGGTTGGTGATTCCAGTGCCTTTAAGTGCCAGTAAGGATAAGACCTGTGAATTTATATGATGACTAGCAGTAGTAACATTTGTATATTTAGTAAAAAGTTAATATTTCTATGTCATGTCTGGTTATGTTAGAATTAAATTAAAAAGAAATCTAGTGAGATTGATATGTGGTTCGTAGTAGAATTGAAAATACAGTTGCGTATATGTTGCTTGCGTCTAAAAATTCAGACCATGCATTAGCAGTTACTCTGTCTTTGAGGTAAAGAATGTGTCAGGCTCAAATGGTAGCAGTAGCTTATTCAAATTGTAGCAGCTAGGGGCAGCACTTATTAATTCTTTTGCTCCAAGTGAGTTCCTTCTCTCAGGCTTTTTTGTTACATTGTTTCAGATGGGAAAACTGAGGTGACACATTCAAAAATATTTCAGCTTTAGGGGACTGAAATTGGGGGTGCATCCTGTAGCTTGGAGATGCTATGAAAATAGTATCTTGAATATCAACATATATCAACCCCAGTCTCGTGCCGCGCTGCTCTCCCCTTCCCTAACTATGCCTTGTGACTTTTTTTGTTTTGTACTACTCTTGAGTGGCTGTGATGAATCAAGTTTCCATTAGAGAACTTCTGCACTTTAGCACCTTATGAGCTGGTACTTGGGATATTTTGTTCTGTTTGCTGCTTAACTAGGATGGCTTGTACCAGTACAAGCAACCAGTTCTGTGGCCAGTTCAATTCCCATTAGAGAGAGAGAGAATTAAATTAAGTTCCTGGTGAATTAAGTTGCAGTTGTCATGCTGATAATGGGTAAATCTGAGCCATTTCTCGAGTTCTTTTGCTCTTGTTCTTTTGCTGCAGGTGAAATATATGTAGTTCTTGTGCTTTTGACATACTGCTCTCTAATGGATCTGGAATGACCAATAGTTTCTTTTCTATTAGCTCGGTTCAATAAACCTCTGTGATTTTTGCATTGCTAATTGTAGAAGAACATGACTTTTTTAATTCAATATATTAGCTAAGCTGACACCTGTATCTGAGCTTGTTTTTGTGCTCCGATTGATGCTAAGAGTTAGGACTTGAATGTTTGTTCAGATTGGATCAGGTTTGGCTCTTATTGAACTATGCAGTTTATTTTTAGAATTTGTTGCAATACAGTAGGGTATCAGGGACTTGGGTCTGTCAGTTAACCTTGTCCATGGGATAAGTATGTATGCAACTTGAGCCCCGGCTACTGTCAGTTAACCTTGTCCTACACTATATCATATAAGATCTTTAGTTTCTGAGCCCCGGCTACTGTGTCTTTGAGAAAAATTAGATATGCTAATTTGGGCTGCAACTAAGTGCTCTTATTATGATGCAACTTGCTTAAGCATGTCACTGCTGTTCTGTGGTTCTATGTGAAATAATTTCTGTAACTTAGGAAATGATGAACTCCCCAATCAGTGGAATTGTCCTGCACCTTAGCATGCACTTCCCATGAATTATCTTGATCCAACTCCACTACCCCAGCCTCCCTAGTCACCAGAATCATTCGCAGCACTAGCATTTTGTTCCCAACTTGAGTTCATTGTTGTGCCATTTTCCCATGAGCTGCCTTTCTGAATATTTTGCTCTCCAACTTAAGTATTATACAACACTTGCTGAATGCCATATGGAATAGACCTCCGTGTGTCAATGAGGTCAAGTATAGGTAAGCAGACATCAATTGTTGTCCTCCAGGCTTGGTATAGTAGACTTGATATGTCTCTTTTCAAGACAAAAAATCTCCCCTAATACATGTTCCTGTTCATTAATGCTATCATATTCTTCTAAATGAGCAGGACTGGTGTCTCCTCCGCTTATTCCTGTAGCAGGCCAGTCTAAATGAATGTGTCATGTCCTTTGCGGTATCAAGGGGAAGGTAGTCCATAGCAGTTTTAGAAGTTGTTGTTTTGTTCAGTTTCATTTTTTTGTTTTTTGATTGTCAGTGTTTCAGTATTTTTGTTTTTTCAGTATTAATGTTCCATTTAGTTTCAGTTCATTGAGTGATGGTTAATCCATTGGATTGATATGTTCTTGTGCATCACAATTAGGTTGTACTCGTATTTGGTGTCCCACATGGTTGGTTCCTGAAGCTAATATTGTAATTTTGGTACTCTATCAGGCTGAAATTAGATCTTCATTGTGGCTTAAGAAGGTTGGTTATTAGATGCTGGGGTAGGCATTTGGACCTGTTCATTACTACTATGGGATAATTAGATGGTTTGTATTTTAAGCGTTTCTAGGAGTATAATTTTGGTCCAACCATTTATCTGAATACTTGTTAACTGATTGTTATGGAAATGACATTGTTTATTGTTTCAGAAGAACAAATAAGCATTCTGTTTTCCTGACGTTACTAGAAATTTTACCATATTATGCATATGTTGATACTTTCCACCTTGATTCCAGTGAAGTGAGGATAGAAGGTCTGGAGACCCCTGATTATCTTGACAACCTTAGCCAGCAGGAACGTTTTACCAAACAGGAAGATGCTATAACATTTGAATCAGAGGTACCTTTCCTCTGTTTTGATATACATTCGACAAGAATATGTGGGGTTTATCTGAGCATTTCAGCTATATGGATTAGTTCATTGAGAGTAAATTTGCTACAGTTGTCTTTTGGCTAGATGGATACAGTTGGATCCATGAATTTTCTAGCCAGCGAAAAAAAGTACATCTGTGGCGGCCAATGCTCAAAACATTGAGCAGATCAGGCAGTCATAGGTCAGCCTTGCTGCACACCTCTACCAGATCTTCTAGCCGGTGACTCTAGGTATTCCTTTGTTATTTATTGCTCAAGTTGTGTCCCTTGCGCGTTTCACTCCTTAAATTTCCTTATTACGCTTTTCTGACTCAAACCTCGCCTTTCTTGCAGGTGTAGCTCCGGCGTCCTATCCAGCATCATACTCTCAGGGATACACTACATTAGGCTCAGCTTCGATCGGTATTGACTTAGGTTTTTCTTCGCCTTCCTGGATTTTATGAGTTACCTAGTCCTAACCTAGAGAACTTAGTCCTAACACTTGCTTCTTTGTCGCTGCAGGAGTGTCGCCGACCATGCCTACCACTGCCACCTTTCCGTCGCCGCACTCCTCGCAGCAGCAGCAGGAGCAGCTGCCGCCGCCACAGTAGTGAAGCTCATCATGGTGTCCTAGTCATCCTCTCGTGATGGTTTAGAACTTTGATGTCGGTCATTTGAAGTTTGCTTGTCGCCCAGCCACATCGGGCGTGATACTTGTTTTGGTACTCTTGATACTTGATCGGTTGTGTGGTCACCCATCAAGGTCCCTTCGAGTACTGTATTTGTGTATTATTTGAATGAAACCTTGTTGTCATGCACAGAAATTACTGTATAGAAAATATATATTTTAATATGTTGTTGCTACTGTTTTAAAATAATTTTTTTTGTGCATTTAACTCTTTTTTTCTGTGAGGCTGTCTACACAGAAATATTCTTTTTAATCTAGGCGAAATGAATTTTTCTGTGAGTTCACCTAGACCGACAGAAAAAAAAACATGTTTTTTTCTGTGCGTTTATTTCTTTTTTCTGTGTGGATTAACACACAGAAAAATTAGTTTTAATCTGGGCGAAAACAATTTTTCTGTGCGTGTGAGACCCACAGAAAAATTGTTTCTGACGGTGAACCCACAGAAAAATTTGATTTTTCTGTCATTATATTTCTGTGGGTATTTTTCTGAGGGTACACCGTCAGAAAAATATTTTTCTGACAGTATTCGTATTTTTCTGTGTGTTTTCGCACCCACAGAAAAAAGCAAGATTCCAGTAGTGTGCAATTTCCCTTTACCTCCCATTCTTAACCCAGAATGGCAGTTTCTTCCTCTCTTGTACACCTCTCTTTTCCCTCAACTCTACATTCTTGTGGTGCTGGTATTTGTTACGCGTTGTTCGAGCTATGAGGCCAGCACATTATATATGTCGTCATATTACTAGCACCATGCTACTTTTTCTTGTGTTATAATTGGTGTTCCCAATGTAAATTGCTGACGACAGGTGTTTTATTTCTATGTACCTATATATATGTCCATTTACTCATCAAATATTTACATATCTTGCACGAAATGTTTGATTGGCTCCGTGAAATGTGAATATACTCACATGATCAGTTTGTCTCTCAAGTCAATACTGGTCTCCAGACAGAGCTAGCTATCATTATCAGCGGGCACATGTGCAATCAAAGCTGTCGTCATGGGCATGGCAACGTTTGACCGGAGCGCGCGCTGTGGTGCAGCCAAAACGCTAGCTCTTGCTTCCATGTTTTCAGAGACTCGGCTAGCTGCTAGCTCCAAAGTTAACGTTGAAACCGTGTCTGCGGTAATCTTGGTCTCCATGGTTATCATAAGCGATATGCAAATAAGCTTGTCACCGTGAATAAATAATTAATGTTACTTTCAACTAGTACTGTTTCTAGGTACTTACGTCATATATGTATTGTGGATTCTTGAATGCATGTGCATGACTAGCTGACTTGCCAGAAGAAATCAACAGAAGAATCACCATCCAGTAATTAATACCGTATACCTTATTTTTGTGCTTCCTTGACGAAATAAACAGGACATTCAGAGAGGAAAAGATGAAGTCGTCTAGTTTCTCTTGTGACAGTGGCCGGCCGGCCGGTCACGAATTGAACAGAAGCGTGTGACATGTATGGGTAATCTAGAAGACTAACCCAATGTGCTGGCGATGCTATAATAATGGCACCCTGATGTGCTGACAAAGGGCGCTTTCATCTGCGTCACCATTTCCTGCTCATCACCGCAATTCTGATTTCTGAGTGTATTGTGTGTTTTGCACGTCATCGATCTTATCTCATCATCGTTGTCTTGTAATTAAGTATGCTTGTTTATCCACTTATTTCGAGGCTAATAAATTAGTCCACATATTCGCCCCTGTTTGGATGGCTTAGGGCTAATTTTAGGTATTTTTTTAACTAGCTAATAATTAGCTTTGTATATAATTACATCCAGTATAATGTCTTGCGGGGTGTAGGCATGGACAATTTGGTGGCTTGGGTCTCAAAACAATGTTTAGTGGCTTGGGTCGTAAAACAATTAATGCTTGCTCACAATATGCGCATAATTTCACATTCAGTTCATCCCATAATTTTTTCCCGTCTTCTATGTGTTGAAACACATATGCTAGACGGCCAGTAACAACACCAAGAACACATCCCACAGAGATATACTATTTAGCTTCCTCAAATTTTTTTTGTCTTCATAAACAATATTTCCTGTAGGCATGCTAGCACTAACCTAGAATACTTTCACGACCTGCAGCCAGAGCATGGCTTTTACTTGCTACCTCTTGAAGTGCAAACAGGAAAAAAAATCGTGGCCTCAGTACATCGGTAAAACTAGCCATAGTTAATTCAAGAGAAGGCCTACAATAAGATTTTTGGATTATTGAATAATTAGGCAATCCATGATTAATTTCAAAATGTAAATTATAATGATCTTAGATATGCTTGTATAAATCTGACATACTAGTTGAACCGATCAACATCAATTCAAACAATAGCATGATTATGAACCAGTAAATACTTTGAAGTAACAGATCGAATCACGACGTGCGTACATTGCGTTTGTACATGGACACTGGTAGAGAACAGAGCTTTACTTCCGGTGGGGAACCCCCTCTAGTCCCGGTTCCCCACCCGGGAGCAAGCATCCGGGACTAAAGGGGGTCCTTTAGCCCCAGGTCAGGAACCGGGACTAAAAGAGGACCTTTAGTCCCGGTTCGTATAACCAACCGGGACTAAAGGTGCCTCCTGACATGCCACGATGGCCGGCACCTTTAGTCCCGGTTGGTAATACGAACCGGGACTAAAGGTTTTTTTCCTTTTTTCTTTTCTTTTCATTTTATTGTTTTCTTTTCAAAATAGGTTTTCAAAGTCGTATTGTACGCTGCTAATTATACATTTATACGCGCGTATAGTATGTTTCGGTTCAAGCACAATGAACGTATTAAATCACACAATTCAAGCATAGAATATATATATATATATATATATATATATATATATATATATGCATGCATGCATCATATATATATTTACATGCATGCATGCATATGTGTATTTTACATTATATTATTTCATGTGCATATATTACAAAAAGATTGCATTACAGTTGTTGTGATATAACAAGTTTCCTCTCATCCTCTAGCTTGGCTTCCATGGCAGTGTTGTGTCGAAGTAGAACTCGCCCTTGGAATCGATGACCTGCTCATTAAAAAATCCGGCTATAGACTCTTGAATTACTTTGATTTGGTCTTGCCGTATGACCTTTTCCTCCAACCATCGAGTCTACAGGTTTGAATTAAAGGAAAATAAATTAATATATGTACATATATATATATAAAGACATAGTAACACAATCAATAATAATAATTAAATGAATATATAGTGTGTTTTTAACGTACTTTGAGTCTCTCTGTAGGAGTTCTTTGGGAGACCACCTTGATAAACTTGCAAACATAGTAACCACAGTAGTTGTTCCCCTGTTCCTGCCTCAGACACCACTTTACGAGAAAAAGATTTGTCATCCAATCTGGTGATCCGGTGAAAGCTATATGTCTAATTAATAAAGATGATGCGATTTATGGGACTTACTTTCAAAGGGATTACATTCAGTGGCGCTTTGCATTTTCCCATGTGTTGCTTCTCAATAAAGGTTTTCCAAACACTGCCCAATAAAAAATTTGCCACATCATCAGATATAGTTAATCATCATGTTTGTGTGTATATATAGTTGCTAGAGATACCGAAATTACCTCTGGATAATATCTATCATATCTTGGTAGTCTTGTTGTGGTTTTCTCATCGAGTCATAGATTATCAAGTGACTTTACACCAGATCGATGTCCATCAATATCTAGTGATTGCTGCATGTGTTTATAGGATATAACGCATAACACTCATTAATTAACTAGAATCAACATATGAGCCATTAAGGATGATCGACATTATTAACACTCACTTAAAGTTGTAGGGAAAGAGTATATCCTTCTTGTGGCGTTGGTTCACTAAGAAGTTCATGAGGTTACTCTCTGACTCAGACTTCCAATTAATCTTTGGAGTAACTGGGTCTTTGAATACTATATGGGGATCAACAAAACCAATTTCATTGCAGCCTTCCTTTCTGAGCTCTGTCATTGTAAATCTGCATATATATAGTACTTGTTAGGATAATTTATATGCATATACACACATATGATGAGTTTAATAATAGATCGAAAGAATTATTACTTACAGGCAATAGCAGCTAATGATAACTTTGTCCAGAGAGGTCAGGTGGCATAGTTGATGAAATTCTGCAAAGTCAACATACATAACATCATCGCCACGGAACCAATGTTCGTCTCTAATTCTGACACCAATGCAGAAGTCTCCACCGGTAGACGCCTGCATGTACCACTTATTTAGCAGGTACATTTGCGTCCCTAGATCAGATAAGGCTTGAGGGTTGTATAGACTCTGGCCTAGTACAAATTTTTTCTTCCAAATATCAACCTCCGCCGCACTCTCAATGTTTCCATCACCAAACATCTAGTAAAGGTCGAGACCAGTCTCATCAATAAATTCACCAAGGTGATCCAAATCGATATCCGGAGGTATGATTGCCTGATGCATTAATCCTAAATTCGAACCATATTCATTACCAACAACTAGCGGGGGGACTGATTGGTGCGCTTGTTGTCCGAGTTGGGCAACTCCTTTCCCTACCCGCTTCTTTTTCTGTGCCGCCTCAATTGACTTGGTGAGAGTGCGGTCATAGTCCGATAACGTTGATTTGGACGGCTTACGAGATTCCCGCTGTTGTTGCTGGTAAGAAGCCACCCTTTTTCTTAGAATATCTGGAGCTACAAAGAAGTACGGTTTCTCCGGGTTTCTCCTTGCTTCTTGATTCTTTTTAAGTTTGTCATAGAATCTAGACATATCTTTTTTATATGCATCAGTTCCTTCTTCCTTCTCTTCAGATATTATTTTGGGAATAGCCCTTGGTTTCACGGTGGCTTTCTTTGCCGGCGGGGACTGGTTCTTCGTTTGCGGGGCTGGCCTCTTGCTAGGCTTCTTGGTAGGCGGGGGCGGGGGAGGCGTTGGAGACCTCCTTGGAGGTGTTGGCAGCGGCGTTGGAGACCTCCTTGGAGGTGGCGGCTGCGGCGTTGGAGACCTCCTTGGAGATGGTGTGGATGCAGCCTCGCCTTCCAACACAATGTCATCGTACAAAGCACTATGATGATCTGGCGATTGAACAATTGGATTTAGGTTGGGGGAGGATCTGCTACAAAAAAAGGAATGACATATTATTATGAGCAGATTGTTAATTATTTAAGCCAATACAAATTAATGATGTAGTGTTTTCATCCGCACGTACCTATGGTGAGGTAGTTCAGGAGGAGGTGGAGCCGACATCCCTGGAATGATGATGTAGCGCTTGCGCCATAGAATGAATGTCTTCTCCGCTTCTCCTAGAGTCTTCTCGCCATCACCTCCAGGAATGTCAAGAGGCAAATCACTAAAACCTTTTTCAGCTTTATCTACCAAGATGGTAGCATATCCTTCTTGGATTATATTCTCATGAATCCTTGGTGTCTTAGTTCGGTCGATAGGATTAACAAGACCGATAGCCACATTGATTGTGGAATTCCCCTTCGGAATGTGTAGCTCACACGTTGTACAAGGTTCAGTGACGTCATCCACAGGGAAGCACAGTCCTGTGTCCCCTTGATTTGGTATCTTCATGGAAGCGCAGCTGCTTTTCAACTGAACAGATTGGCTAATGTTGATTCCTGGCTCTGATGCCTGCTTGCTTGCACTTACTGCTATTTGCACTTGCCTTCTGATTTTCTCCTGCATTCTCGCTTCAAGGTTTT
Organism: Miscanthus floridulus; assembly: GCF_019320115.1. Lineage (NCBI taxonomy): Eukaryota > Viridiplantae > Streptophyta > Magnoliopsida > Poales > Poaceae > Miscanthus > Miscanthus floridulus. The sequence goes on along the minus strand of NC_089588.1, from coordinate 23,979,461 downwards.
TTTCCGCTCCTGTGCTTCACGCACTGCTTCCTCCAACCTCTGGAGCCGCTATGCCTCTTCTTCCTTCTTTCTCTGACGGCTTCTGTAGGAAGGTCTGTCCTGAGGGAATCCATGCTCCCATGAGACACTTCCTTTGCCTCTAGTTCGGCCACCATGTTCAATAGTCCCGATGGCGTATGTTAGCTCATCCTTCTCTCTGTTGGGCCTGAACGCACCACTAGCAGTAGCTATCTGAGCATAAAACAATCTTTCTGCTGCTTCTTGCAGTCTTGCGCCATAAACGCACTTCCCTGTCTCCTGGTCCAGTGTTCCCCCATGAGCGAAAAACCAATTCTTTGCACGTTCTCCCCACTCGAGTGATTCTGGTCTGATACCCTTGGCAAGAAGGTCTGCTTCCATTTTGTTCCACTTCTTAATGGCAGTCGGGTAGCCACCTGATCCCAAGTTATGGTGGTATGTCTTCTGTTGGGCATTACGTTGGTTCTTTATCACCCGACTCACACCCTCTTCCGAAGTCTTGTACTGTACAAACTCATCCCAATAGGGCCTCTGCTTTGAGATCGGGCCTGGGACAGTAAAATCTGGTGCTATGTTCTTCTTGACATACGTCGTGTATAGGTGTTTCTTCCAAGTCTGAAACTGGGTGGCCATCTTCTTCATTGCCCAATCCCTAACTCGCTCCTTCAATTCATCACCATCTATTATATCATCATAGCCATCTGTTGGAGCGTGAAATGTACCAAGACATCTTTCCAAATTAACGTCTTGTCATGATCGGAGACAAAACTGATATGAGGAGCATTGGTCTTCTTCTTCCATTCGCGGGTACTGATCGGGAGCCGGTCCCATACAAGGTAACCATAGTGGTGCACAAATTTCATTTTATTCGCCCCCCCCCCCCCCCGGTTCTCCTGTATCCACATTGAACTCCGAGATGATGAAGCGGCCCTCCAATGGCTTTTTGGGACCTCGAACATTTTTACTCTTCGTTGTAGTTGTTGATGTCGATTCAGAGGGCTACAAAACATAAACATTATTTTTAATGTCATGAGCACACATAAGACATATGATAATATATATAGCTAATAATAAAAAATATATACTTGGCCAATATGTTGTTGCTCATTTTGTTCAAGAGCTAAGTACTGACTCCCGTCATCTGCATCCTCTTGCACGTTATTTTTAGCACCATCATCGCCGGCAACTTGAGTGCCAGTGTTGATCAAATTCATCATCAACTCCTCCTCATCCATGTTTCTCGGGTCGGCCATCTAGCTTCAAAAAACAAAACCAATATATAGTACATCAAATCTTTGCTTACATGCGTAAAATCTACGAACAATATGCATTATTAAATCTTGCCCCTCGGTCACGGACGCAATTCGCCACACTAGGGCGAACTGCGTCGGTACTAGGGCGAATTAGGGCTATACATAAACGGCCGAGGGCGAATTACGTCGGTGACTAGGGCGAACCATGTTGGTGACATCAACAACGCGGTTCGCCCTAGTCACCGACGCAATTCGCCCTGGTGTGATTGTTTAGCGTTAACGATAACGATAATATGAATGTTGATCGACTAGGCCACGAGAGAGGGCGGTGTGACAAGAGTGGCGGTGCTCCACTCTGCCATATATATGTTTGTACACATGGGTGAACGAGGGCGGCGGTGCTCCGCCGTATACATAGAAACGCATGGGCGAACGAGGGCGGCGGTGCTCCGCGACCTATATATACATGCATATGAATACAAATGACGTATATATACGTGCCGGCGTGCTGACGACGACGACGTGAGGCAGGCCGGCATGCTGACGACGACGACGTGAGGTGGGCTAGGGCGGTGTCGGTGCGTGATGTTGTGATCCTATGTACCATGTGAACCATGTAGTCATTCATCATATATCTTAAACTAAACATAGTCACTTTAAGTTACAGAATTTCTTCTCTGGCACATTTATAATACCCTTTATATTCGAGGAGAATCCAGATGGTACCTTGATGTTGTTTAAGCATTCAAACATGATTTCCTTCTCCTCTTTGCTTAGAGTGTAGCTAGCAGGACGTAAGTAATGGCGTCCATCATCTGTCTTCTCTGGATGCAGGTTGTCTCTTTCTCTCAAACAACACAGGTCCTGTCGTGCTTCAAATGTGTCCTTAGGCTTTCCATACACACCCATGAAGCCTAGCAGGTTCACACAAAGATTCTTCGTCAGGTGCATCACGTCAATCAAGCTACGGACCTCTAGGACTTGCCAATAGGGTAGGTCCCAAAATATGGACTTCTTCTTCCACATGGGTGCGTGACCGTTAGCGTCGTTCAGAACAGGTTGGCTTCCATGTCCTTTTCCAAAGACGACTTTCACATCATTGACCATATCGAGTACATCCTCACCGGTTCGGTTGCGAGGCTTGGTCAGGTGGTCTACCGTTGCGAGGCTTGGTCAGGTGGTCTGCCTTCCCTTTAAAATGCTTGCCTTTCTTTCTTACGGGGTGATTTGCAGGAAGAAATCGACGATGGCCAAGGTACACGACCTTTCGACATTTTTTCAAGAATACACCTCTAATATCACCGAAGCAGTGTGTGCATGCATTATATCCCTTGTTTGACTGTCCTGAAAGATTACTTAGAGCAGGCCAATCATTGATTGTTACGAACAACAATGCTCGCAGATCAAAGTGTTCCTGTTTGTACTCATCCCACACACGTACACCTTCTTTATTCCACAAAATGAGAAGTTCATCAATAAGTGGTCTCAGGTACACATCGATGTCATTGCCAGGTTGCTTCGGGCCTTGGATGAGCACAGGCATCATAATGAACTTCTGCTTCATGCATAACCAAGGAGGAATGTTGTAGATACTTAGAGTAATAGGCCAAGTGCTATGACTACTGTTCTGCTCTCCAAAAGGATTGATACCATCTGTACTTAAAGCAAACCTTAAGTTTCTTGCGTCATTTGCAACTGTCGATTGCTCTCCACTGGGACCCATCAGCAGGGTGTCTCAACATATTGTCTACCTTACGGTCTTCTTTGTGCCATCGCAATAATTTTGCATGTTCTTTGTTTCTGAACAGACGTTTCAAGCGTGGTATTATAGGAGCATACCACATAACCTTGGCAGGGATTTTCTTCCGCGGACGTTCGCCCTCAACATCACCAGGGTCATCTCGCCTGATCTTATACCGCGACGCATGGCATACCGGGCATGCATCCAATTTCTCATACTCTTTGCCACGGTATAGGATGCAGTCATTAGGACATGCATGTATCTTCTCGATTTCTAGCCCCATAGGACAGACAACTTGTTTTGCTTCGTAGGTAGTGGCGGGCAATTCATTGTCCTTCGGAAGCATCTTCTTTTGGATTTTTAGTAACTCTCCAAATCCCTTGTCAGATACACCATTCTTTGCCTTCCATTGCAGCAATTCTAGTGTGGTTCCCAACTTTTTCTGCCCTGCATCACAAGTTGGGTACAATAATTTCTTGTGATCTTCTAGCATCCGCTCGAACTTGATCTTCTCCTTTTCACTTTCACATTCTCTTTGTGCGTCACGAATGACCTGAGAAAGATAATGAGCCGGCTCATCTTCTGCGGCTACCTCTTCTTCAGCTTCTCCCATTGCAGTATCATTGAAGCACGCACCATCGGGAATAATATCATTGTCGTCCCATTGTTCTTCTTCACCTTCTTCCATTACAACACCGGTTTCTCCGTGTTTCGTCCAACAAATATAGTTTGGCATGAAACCCGACTTGAACAAGTGTGAATGAAGAGTCCTTGAGCAAGGATATTTCACCGTATTCTTACATATGGCACATGGGCAGCACATGAAACCGTCGCGTTTGTTTGCCTCGGCCGCACGTAACAAAGAATGCACGCCGTCAATGAACTCTTGGGAGTGGCGATCAGCATTATACATCCAATGCCGGCTCATCTGCATTACATGACATAAATACCATATTAAAACCTAGATCATAATTAATTATTTATACAACATGCGTGCCACCACAAAAGATACAAATTTATGAAAGCATCGCTACAATGTAGACAATCCCAACTACCACTAAAAGAACTAAAGCTAAAATACATTTCAGGAGCACAAGGATTTCGCGACCAATCTCAACTAAAACAGACAGATCCCCCGATTGTGCAACATCTTTGGGCTTCTTCGGCTGGATCACTGCCTCATTAGCCGCCGTATCTGCCTGTTGTGCAAGATATTTTTTCACGAGTTCAACATACTCGTCCTCCCAGTAGAAGCCTGAACATCGTCCACTGCCATCCCACTGAAATTAAAACAAAAAATTAGAACTTTAATCACAACCATCATGAAAATAGGTATAAACTAACCATAATCATTAAATACGATAAAATAACTCACATTACGATCCGGACACTTGTAGAAGATACGATCCTTGTTGGGACCCTCCTTCTTCACTCGGTACTCCATCACAATCTTCGTCTCATCACGACACTTGCCGCATGGAATGAGAGGGAGGCCCAGCCTAAGTCGCTTTGGAAACCCATGAGAGGCCGAGGACCCGGAAGCAGTTGCCATCTACTCTCTATACTCATTTTTTAATACACTATAAATTTCTCCTTTTATAAACAAATAAAATTAAGAAACTATAAAATTATCTATATCTCTATACTCATTTTTTAATACATTATAGCTCAAAAACATGTTTTAATAAATAACCATCCGTACTAGTTGACCTTGCTTACGTGATCATCTCGGCGAGCATTTCTCCACCGGACGGTACCGTACTTGGTCAAGGAAGAGCTCCGATTCTACGAGGAAGGGAACACGGTCTTCCACGACCGTTGTCGCTCTCCCTCGTAGAATCAAAGCTCCTCCTTGATATCCGTTACCCGCTCGGCAGAGAACATGCTCGCCGAGCTGAACACGGTACGCAAGTTCAACTAGTACGGATTTTCTATAATTTTCTAACTATTTTCTAAGTTTATATTTATATATACTACGTTTGGGTACGGTGATTGACAGACTACTGCGACGATATCGGGACATGTGAATAAATAATCATCCGTACTAGTTGAATTTGCTTACGTGATCATCTCGGCGAGCATTTCTCCACCGGACGGCACCGTACTTGGTCAAGGAAGAGCTCCGATTCTACGAGGAAGGGAACACGGTCTTCCACGACTGTTGCCGCTCTCCCTCGTAGAATCAAAGCTCCTCCTTGACGTCCGTTACCGCTCGGCAGAGAACATGCTCGCCGAGCTGAACACGGTCCGCAAGTTCAACTAGTACGGATTTGCTATAATTTTCTAACTATTTTCTAAGTTTATATTTATATATACTTTAACCTTCTTTCATGTAAATATGCAAGCTTGAAGTGATTTTGAGCTCAAATTGCTTACAAATGAAAAAAACCACAATAAAGAACCATATATATATAGTGAACAAAATGACATAAGACAGTGGTGAAAAATGAGAGTATGAGATTGGTAACCTTTACAACTGAAGAATCGACGGAGGAATCGAAGAAATCGATGGAGGAATCCAAGAATGGATGGAGGAACAATGGAGGGAGGGAGGAAGCAAGAACACTAGTGCAGTGAGCTTCAAAATGTGCTGAGCTCGGGCTCGGGGAGGAAGAAGGAGACGGCCGATATATAAAGGGGGGACATTTAGTCCCGGTTTGTGGCTCCAACCGGGACTAAAGGTAACTTTCCAACCCCGGGCGCAGCCACGGCCCGGGAGTAGACCTTTACTCCCGGTTGGAGCCACCAACTGGGAGTAAAAGTATACCTTTAGTCCCGGTTGGTGGCTCCAACCGGGACTAAAGGTCCCTGCCACCTCTGTCTGGCGCAGTAGCCGTTGGGCAGGGACCTTTAGTCCCGGTTGGAGCCACCAACCGGGACTAAAGGTATTTCTAGTCCCGGGCGTAAAAAATTTCGGGACTAGAGCCCATTTTGACCGAGGATCAAATGTCTGTTCTCTATTAGTGGGAGTAGACGCTGTGACTGGTGGTACAAGGTCGTCAATTAGCAATGGAGAAACATTGCTGGTGGTAGAGGTGACGTCCCGATACACCCTTTGGAAGATGAGCTTCGTGGAAGTTGGGAGCAGTCACGCGAAAGCGCTTCCCAAAAACCTCCGGGTGCTTCATCTCAAGAATGAGGATTCCAGAGACCCACTCTTCCAATCGTCCGTGCATGCAGGCTCTAAGGATGGAGAGATACGACAGTGGCGCAACAAAAGAGGCAAAACAATAAATCAAATGAATGTGTCTGGTGTTGGCCGAGGGCAGTCCCACACGATCTTTTGTCACAATCACGATCTAAAGCATTTATAGAATTCCTATTTGCAAACAAAGAGGCCAACTAATAAAAACTAAAACAGCAAAAGGAGGTCACACTCCCACAGACTGTTCAACTGGTGAACTGTGTGCTCACGCCGGGTGAGGCGAGCAAGTGCGTGCGTGTGGATTTCCTTTTTCTTGCCACTCTAATCTCAATGAAACAATCTCAATGAAATAGAAGGATTTCACATTTAAGTATTTACAGCAACCTCCACTCTAACTATAGCAAGGTATGACGAAAGTTCCCCACTTCCCTATTTTTTACACACACGAATGGGTTTGTGAGAGTTATTCAGAATTATTGGAAATTTCTATCAGGCCAAGCCCATATATTCCAACGGTTTCTACCGGCGATAAACAAAGCGGCTAAATATCCCGATTACGAATTTACGATCGACACGCTTCACCATCTCTGTCCCTTGCATGTCGGGGTAATCAAAAGCGTACAATCAGGTCCGTTTCAGCAGTGATGGAGATTCAGTAATTATAGTACTAGTCGTCGCCACTGTACAGTCGACGCCACTGCAAGTTGCAGCAGCTCAATGGCGACATTGCTTTCTAAGTCGTCAGTCAATCATCTGCCGTCTGGCCAACTCCGGACCGAACTAAGTACCACGTTTGTGATCTTGCGGTGGTCTCCAATTCCAACACATATACTATGTAACTGTAAACGTCAGCGTTCCATGTGATTGTTGGATAACAGAAGTCATGAAATCTCCAGAAAATGAATAGAAAATGGAATTGCATGCTTACCACGGCTACATCAATTATTTTTGGGGAATTTTGCCGTGGGACACTAGAGAAACAGGAAATTGGCCAGTGAACACCGCCAATGTCGAAATTTGCTGGCTGACATTACAAATTTGTGATTCTTTGCCGAGAGACACCGCGCTACTTATTTTATTCATTTTTCAGTTTTGAGGAGAGAGAAGGTACGGCAAATGTCTAAACTGCCCTCGTCTTCAACCGTTGTTCACCGGCTATTTGCTATAACACACCGCCGCCGCCGATTTGGTCGTCCTTCTTCGACGAACAACGTTTGCGACCGACGCGACCCTCTCCATCCTCACACGAGCGGCGGTGCGGGCCTCTCCATCCTTGCGCGGGTGGCGATGAGGCCTCCCCGGCCTCGTGCGGGCGGCGGCGCGAGCTCCCCGGGCTCACTTCCTAGGCGGGCAGGCGGACGGAGCGCAGGTTGGGCGTGGAACGGCCGGCGTCGCGGCCTGAGCAGGTGTGGGTGGCCTTGCCGGAGCTGGCCATGGTGGGCGCGGTTGGTGTCGGGACCGGGCTCGTGGCCTGGGCAAGCGCGGGCTGACGGAGCATGGGCTGGGCGCGGGGCCGATGGAGGTCGCGGCTTGCGTCGCGGCCTAGGCAGTTGCGGGCGGCCCCGCGGCCTCGCCGGAGTTGGCCATGGTGGGCGCGGGCACGCGGCCTAGGTAGGCGCCGGTGGACGGAGCGCGTGCTGGGCATGGGGCAGATGGAGGCTAGCGCCTGGTGTTGCGGCCTAGGCATCGATGTCGGCCAGGAGGCACTGGAGTTGTGCGAGGTCCGCCTCGGACTGCGCTGCGGGGGCAGCGAAGGCATGGGCACAGCCGTCAGATGCAGCGGCGGCGGAAGATTCGGATGTGGTGGTGGCTAACTCGGCGGACCAGGTGGTGCTGGAGTTGGCCAGAGCGATTCCTGCCCGCCGGCGATTGGAGGACATGGACGGACCTCATGGGGTGGAGCCTGAGGAGGAAGATGACCACGGGGGCAATATGGTCTTTTCACTGCCCTTTCTCAATCCCAAACTGTGAAAATTAATATTTTAATTGCTGCGGTATCTGGTGGCAAAGAAACGCGATTTCATAATGGTACTGGGCATATTTTCGAGTTGGCGGTGTCCACCGGCAAATACCACGTTTGTCCGATGTCCCACAGCAAAATTCCCCATTATTTTTAGGGGCGCCATTCTTTTCAGGCGGAGAAGACTCTATCAAGAATGGTCTCTACAAATGGTTTCTAGGATGACCTGCATCTAGAAATCGATTTATAAAGATGGCCAAAAGCATATGAAGAGGGTCTTTTTTTAAACTCAGTCTCTAAATTATCATTATTTGAGGAGTCGTATGAATAACAACCATTCTCTATATCTTTTCATCATAGTTATAACGACCGGAGTGGAGACAGCAATAGCGAAGGTCTCGGTTCATGGTTTGATTGAACCGATTTAACCTATTAGAACCGGCGATGGCTCTGTTGTTGTTATTGTCGGCGATGGCTTGACCCCACCTTGTCTTGCGCCCTGCCAGCCAAGGAAGCACCATGGCCATGTCGACGACATGGAGGGGCGAGCGAGGGCATGGGGCGGGAGTGGCTGTGTGCAGTTAGGAGCCGGAGCGATGATGTGGAGGGGCGAGCATGGTGGGAACAGGAGAGCGATGGGGAACAGTAAGGGTCGACATGGCCATGGTGCTTCCTTGGCTGGCAGGGCGCAAGACAAGGTGGGGTCAAGCCACGAGCCGGCCGCGACGCTGGCAGCTGAGACGCGTGTGCTCGCCAAGCGTGCGGCAACGGCAGTGGATGGCCAGACTGGGCGACTGCCAGTGTGCTGCGGGACGGCGTCGGGAGGCCTGAGGCACGGGGTAAAGGGCTGAGGTGCACTGGAGACAGCCAAGCAGTATTGCTAACCATGTGGCCGAAGAGGAGAGGATGGCATGGTGCAGTAGGCGTCCAGAAGCACTTAGGAGAGAGAAGGATGGAGTCAGGAGGTGGAAGACAATTGCCGTGGCAATATGATCTATTCACAGTCCTTTCTCTCTGCCAAACCACGGAAGTGAAAATTTTAATGACTGCAGCGTCCTGTGGCAAGTAACCTAGTTTTCATAATAGTACTATGCTAATTACCGAGCTGACGATGTCCTACGGCAAATTTATCCACGTTTGAGCGGTGTCCTAGCAAAATTTGACTAAAATAAATTATAGCTTTTAAATAAAGTTTATAAAAATAATAAAACATGAATAGACATGTAACGTTTTCGTCATCGTCTTCCATGAATGCTTAATAGCCTTTTCAATCTTATTACAATGCACGTATATATATGTCCATTTACTCATCAAATATATACATATCTTGCACGAAATGTTTCATTGGCACTGTGAACTGTGAATATACCTCCATGGTTGGCTTGTTTGTGCGAGTAGTGCTCCTTGGGTAGTTAGTTTTGCTCGTTCTATTACTAGACCTGCTTTTGGTTGAAATGGATCACACGTGTCCTACATATTATGTGGCTATCATGACTAATTTCCACAAAAACAACGATCCATCATTTATCTTTATTTTTTTCTTCTCATAATTAAACTAGCATTAATTCTTTTGATGCTTTTGTGGACCGAAAAATAAGTGGGACATGTGTAGTTGTGTAACATTTGTTTGGTCAGGACATTGGACATTGTAGAAAACGAATCAGGCCAGTGAGTCGTCAGTTTGAACCACTTGGGTGAATAACAGATTCCAGCTTCCAAGTTAAACACTATGTATATTTTGTATTCTTTAAGTGAGCTAAGTCACGTGCACATACGTGTTTCGAGACCACGGTGATTTTGATCGTCTTGTTTTCTTTGTCTCTCTGTTCATCCACATCGGTACCACCTCACCAGACCATAGTGTATCACCATCTGACTGTATATTCAACATGAACACTGAAGTTTGGTAGCACGGAGCAAGATAAAATGCCTCTGCATCATATCCATAGGATGGAAAAATTCTATGCATTCAGTCCACAAATTAAAGTGAACACCACAGTGTTCTCAGTGATGGCGAGTGATAAGGCCATCAGAAGCATGCAGAATTAGTGTTATATTTCGTGGCTTGCTGGCATCAATTTCGATGGTTTTAGCTTTCATATGCTATATCAATAGATGGATATATGAGTCTAGTTTCCAACGCAACAAACGGTGGGTCTTCTGGATTTCCGAGCGAGGAGTCACGGCTATTTTAGTGGAGGCTGCACAGGCAGTTAGTGGCTGCACGAGAATGAAAGAAGACTCTTCAATTTCGCCAGCAAGATGATCTTCCACTAGCTTTTAGTTATGTTTATGCTCACACCCAACTAGGAGGGATGTTCCTAGTATAAATAAACCACGTAATTCATCATTTGTAGGGAGTTGATATTGATATGATGTGAGAATTGAGCATGGCTATTCTTTGAGAAATCTGTAGAGTAATCTCCGGTGCTAGTTGATCTTGTTGAGTAATCTCCAAATAATTCTAGTTTTATCCTATCCTACTCACCACATACCCTTCGACGAGTCGATCCTGATCAGTGAGCCCCTTTAATGATGACCGATGCTGCAACACCAGTATGCGAGCAAGCACTGCCCAAAAAATAGGGGTTGCACTGAAGAGCCACATTGCCACATCCCTTGCCATCGAGGACAAACTCAGACCGTAGCCAAGATGTGTGCTTCAGTTGGCCCTCTGAAAGTTCTAGTTTGGTTTTGGTGAATTGATGAAACCCCTAAGTGCTAACCTAGTTTATCAAAGTGATCATGAGATATGTAGCAGTATTCCAAGTGTGGAGCCAATGGTGAAGATCATGATTATGGTGATGCCATGGTGATGATCAAGTGCATGGACTTGAAAAAAGAAGAAAGAGAGAAACAAAAAGCTCAAGACAAAGGTGAAACTTCATAGGAGCTTTTTGGTTTGATGATCGAGACACTTAGCATGTGTGATCACATTTACTATTAAGAGGGGTGAAACTCGTATTGAAATGCGGTTATCAAAGTGCCACTAGATGTTCTAACTCATTGCATATGCATTTATATTCTAGTGAGTGCTAACACCCTTGAAAATGTTTGTGAAAATATGCTAACACACGTGCACAAGATGATACACTTGGTGGTTAGCACATTTAATCAAGGGTGGTGAAGTTGGTGAAGTGTGGAGGCGAGGAAGCTCTGTTTCTTGTGACCGGATGTAGGACCGGACGCTGGACCTACGCTTCTGGTCATCAGGGCAGAGTGGCATGGCCTTAGGTCTGTGACCAGACCCTAGAGGAGCCACGCGACCAGACGCAACGGTGGTGAGTTCGGTCCCAGCTGATGTACGCTGACGCAAGGCACGGGAGTTGGGCACAGAGAGGATCGGACTCTGGACCGTGTCCGGTCATGCGTAACCTGACGCGTCCGGTCGTGATTTTGCTTCTCTGGATGCGTATTGGAAGTGACCGGAATCCAGGCGAGGGTGCGTCCGGTCATCTCCATAGTGTGTCCGGTCGTGTCTTGGCCGTGGCACGCGCGCGAGCTCTGCTGCTGATCGGCACGTCCAATCGTGTGACGAGCGCGTCCGATCTTGACTTAACCGCACAGGCGTTGGAAGATAGCCGTTGGAGATCAGTGGCTGAGGTTAAACGTTTGGCAACACGTGGCAGCAAATCGGGCGACCGGACGCTGGTGTCGTGCGTTCGGTCGATCTGACCGGCGCGTCCGGTCACCCCGCAACTAGCTGCAGTGAGAGTCCAACGGCTCTATTTTGTGTGGGCTTCCATTTAAGCCCCATGGCTGGCTCAAGCTCACTCTCTTGGCTATTTGCATTGACATAGCAACCTTGTGAGTTTAGCCAAAGCCGTCCCACTTATCTCCATCATTGATTCATCATCTTTGTGACATTGGGAGTGAATACAAGTGCAATGCTTGAGTGATTGCATCTAGAGGCACTTGGTGTTCGTGTTTCGCTGTGGGGTTTGCTTGTTACTCTTGGTGGTTGCCGCCACCTAGACGGCTTGGTGAAGTGAGGATCATCGAGCAAAGGAAGGTGCTTGTCTCCGGCTCTGCTCTTGGTGATTGTGAGGGGTTCTTGACGTTTCCCCGGTGGAGGGCCAAAAGATATTCTAGTGGATTGCTCATGTCTTGTGGATCCTCATCTTGTGTTGGTTGTGCGGCACCATATTGAGGGTTTGGCGTGTGATGCCAATTAGTGCATGAACCTCCAAGTGAGTGAATTGCCACAACGAGGACTAGCTTGCCGGCAAGCAAGTGAACCTTAGTAAAAAATCTTGTGTCATCTATCCGAGGATTTCTTGGTATTCATTGTGATTGATTGGCTCAATTCCTCTACACGGCGGTATAATCATCACATCCCCTAGCTTGCATTTACATTTCTAGTGTTGCTTCGCTCTTTAGTGTAATTAGTTTTGAGAGCAAGCTTGTGTCAAGTCTAGTGGTTAGTGTGGCTCTTTAGTTAGTCTTTGAGAGTACACTAACTTACTGTAGTGACATAGCCATTGTGTTCTTAGATATCATAGACACTAGAATTGTGGTAGGTGGTTTGCATTTTAATAGGCTAGCGCAACACTCGCTTCGTCGTTTAATTGTCTAAAATCATTGCCAAGTGTTGTTGTAGAAATTTTTAATAGGCTATTCATCCCCTCTAGCCATTAGGACCTTTCAAGTGGTATCAGAGCCATGGTCATCGTGATTTGCGGCTTAACTACCTTTGGTGTCAAAATGGCTCAAATCAACAACACCAAGAAGCCACCCCAATTTGATGGCACAAATTATCCATATTGGAACTCAAAGATGACCACTCATATCAAGTCAATCAATAGAAGAGTGTGGAAGGTGGTGGAGACCAAAATTGAGATAGCTGATCCAAAGAATCCCACCATAGCCAAAGAAGTGCTTCTCCAAAACAATGACATTGCTCTTAGTGCTATTCATGATGCTATTGATGAGAGAACATTTGAGCAAATCAAGAATATTGAGATGGCTCATGAAGCTTGGAATAAGTTGGAAGAATCATTTGAGGGAACCAAGGCAATAAAGGGTGCAGAGACATACATTCTCAAGGAGAAATTTGCTAGCTTCCAGAAGAAGGAAGATGAGAGTGTGTCGGACATGTTTCATCGGATGGAAGTGCTTGTCAATGATCTCAAAGCACTTGGTGAGAAGGTGGAGGACAAGGACTTCTCCCATAAGTTCTTGAGATGCTTACCTGCAAGATTTGGCATGTTGGTCACCTTGTTAGTGAGGACCGGTTTGGACACAATGACACCAAACCAAATCTTGGGAGATATCATGACCGATGATGCTTATAGAGATGATGATGAGAAGGAAGAAAAGAACAAAGAGAAAAAGGATGAGAAGAAGAAAAATGTGGCATTCAAAGCCAGTTCATCATCCAAGGGCAAGGGCAAGCAAGATACATCAAGTGAAGATGATGGTTCATGGGATGATTATGATGATGAGAAGATGGCTCTCTTTGTCAAGAGATTTGGCAAGTTCATGGTGAACAAGGGCTACCATGCTAGAAGGAAGAAGTCTTCATCCAAGAACAAGGAAGAATCAAGAAGGTGCTTCAAGTGTGGAAGCAAGGATCATCTTGTTGCTCAATGCCCATACAATAGCGACAATGATGATGATGATGACAAGAAGAGCAAGAAAAAGGACAAGAAGGAAAAGAAAGAAAAGAAGGACAAGATGACCTTCAAGAAGAAGAAGAAGGGTGGTTCATATGTGGTCACTTGGGATAGTGACGCTTCCTCAAGTGACAATGATGAAAGTGATGATGACAAGACCACCAAGAAGAAGGCTCTTGCAAGCATTGCTATCAATGAGAAGCCTTCTCTCTTCGACACTCCATCATGCATCATGGCTAAGGCCACTAAGGTACAAACTTGTGATGATGGAAGTGATGAGGAACATGATAATGAAAGTGAAAGTGACAATGATGATGAACCAACTAAAGATGCACTAATTGACATGTTATAAGATGCTAAAGAGCATTTTGACATTAAGAGAAGGGAATGCAAAGACATGCAAAACGAACTAAAAGCCCTTAAGTAAGCCTTTGATGAGCTCAATGCATCTCATGAGAGGCTAGAGGAAGCCCATGAGAAGCTTGGCAAGGCTCACAAGAAGCTTGAAAAAGCTCATTCCTCTCTACTTGATGAGCAAAATGAGAAGGAGCATGTTGTAACATGTGACAAAGGCTTAACTTGTGATATAATTGATGAATCATTCTATAAGCCTATCATTGTTGGTCCCACTAACCGTTCTTGTAGCACATCCACTTCTACCTCATCTAGTAGTGATGGTTTCACTTGTGATGCCTCACTAATAGTTGAGAATGAGACACTCAAGAAGGAGATAAAAGAGCTCAATCACACCTTGGTTAAGGCCTATGGTGGTGAGGATCGCCTGCTTATGTGCTTGGGTAGCCAAAGAGCTTCTCTCTACAAAGAGGGATTATGCTATACCCCCAAGAAAGGCAAAGCGGCCTTTGCTCCTCAGAAGACTAGTTTTGTGAAGAACAATGGTCGGTTTTACACAAATTGCAAGCAAGTTGGTCATGTAGAGCAAAAGTGCATGAAAAAGAAGTCTCAAGCCATTGTATTCTCGATTAAGCTTGATTCTTTCTATGTGCTTACCAAGGGTACTAATGGTGTGAAGGCTGAGTTCATTGGTGCACAATGGATAGGCTCAAAGAAGAAAGCCATTTGGGTGCCAAAGAGCTTAGTAACTAACCTTTATGGACCCAAGCAAGTTTGGGTACCTAAAAAGAATTGATCTTCGGTTGTAAGTCAATTACAAAGTCGGAGGAAGGCATTGGGTTCTTGATAGTGGGTACACTCAACACATGACCGGTGATGTAAGAATGTTCAACTCAATCAATACAAATGGCAATGATGGTTATGATAGTATCACATTTGGTGACAATGGCAAAGGCAAGGTCAAAGGGCTTGGTAAGATTGCAATACCCAATGACATGAGCATATCCAATGTGTTGCTAGTTGAGAGCTTGAACTTTAATTTGCTATCCGTGGCTCAATTGTGTGATCTTGGATTCAAATGCACATTAGGGGTAGATGATGTAGAGAACATAAGTGTAGATGGCTCTAACTTGATCTTCAAATGCTTTCGATATGAGAATCTATACTTGGTTGATTTCAATGCTAGTGAAGCTCAATTGTCAACATGCTTGTTCACTAAGTCTAGTTGTAGCACCCGGTTTTAAGAACAAAACCAGATACACACCATATGGCGCATGATTTTCGATGGGAAAAGCACAGGGTGGGAGAAGGGGTGATGGAGAACCCAATGAGGGCATCGAGGTGGCCCTACGCGGCACGGCGGCGAGCTGTCCGCGGCGGCGCCATGGCCGGAGTGAGCGACGTTCGGTGAACTCGGTCCATGGACCACCGTTTGACGAAGAAAAAGCATGAAAAGATGGAGAATACGATGGAGAGCATGACTAGATGAATTACCTCGGCGTGAAGCGACGATGGGCAGCGCAGCGCTCGGCGAGGCGTTCAACAATGGCAACGGCTAGGGCTGGGCGGCTACGAGCTCTTAGGCGAGGCGGAAGACTTGTTGCAATGCGTTAAAGGGAGGCGGCACGAGCTCGGGTGTCTATTTAAGAGGCACAGCTAACTTGGGAGGCACGTCGCACAAGACGTAGCAGAGCCGGTCACGGCGGCGTGGAGTCCTAGGCGTAGACGAGCTAGAGAAGACGACTAGCGAGCGGGGACGGGCTATCAGCGGGAAAAGGGAAAGAAAAATGAGCGCGGGCGACTGGACCGTCGGCAAAACTGGGCTGCTGCGGGAGATCAGAAGGAGAGCTGGGCCACGGGAGATGGGCTGGCGCGCGCTGGGCCAAAGGGAGGGGAACGGCTGAGCTAGGCTGGTGCTGGACTAGTAGGCCAAAAGGGAAGAGGGGGAGAGGAAGAAATCATTTTCCCTTTTTCCAAATCTTTTCCATTTTGTTTCCAATTCAAATCCAAATGCAAACCAAATCAAATTCGAATATGATTTGAAATACAATTTTTAATTCAAATAAAATTGAGACATTTTCGGTAAGTTCTCCAAAAATAAATTTTACCCTTTTTAAATTCTTTTATTTTCAAATTCTCTTTTTCTTTCTTTTCTTTTTCTTCAAAGCCATTTAATTTCTTTCCAAAAGCAATTCAAATCAATTTTTTAACGTTTTAAATCAAAACCACTCAACCAAATAAATTAAATGCAAGGGCATGCATGCACAAACATGTTGCTAAACCTTATGATGAATTTTAATTTATTGAAAATTTTTATTTCCTATGTTTTAACAAACACAAAATTCCAAATTTAATTATTTTAGCTCTATTTCCAAAAGAGGCAATTTTTAGGGTGTTACACTAGTATGGGTTAGTTATGGCATAGAAGGCTTGGCTATATTGGAATGAAACAATTGAATAGATTATTTAAGCATGACTTGGTTAGAGGCTTGAAAGATGTTGTGTTTGAGAAAGATAAGCTTTGTAGCTCTTCTCAAGCCGACAAACAAGTTGAAAACACCCATCCTAAGAAAAGCATAATGAGTACTAGCAAGGCATTTGGGTTATTGCACATGGATTTGTTTGTGCCAACACAATACACTAGCATCGGTGGAAACAAATATGGCTTTGTGATAGTGGATGACTATACAAGATACACATGGGTATTCTTTCTAGTGAACAAGAGTGATGTGTTTGCAGCATTCAAATCATTTGTCAAGGGCATACACAATGAGTTTAAAACAACCATCAAGAGAGTTAGAAGTGACAATGGTAGTGAGTTCAAGAACACTAGAATTGATGACTTTTGTGATGAGTTTGGAATTAGACATCAATTCTCGCCAAGTACACTCCACAACCAAATGGCCTTGTTGAGAGGAAGAATAGAACACTTATTGACATGGCAAGGTCTATGCTTAGTGAGTACAATGTGAGCCAATCCTTTTGGGCCAAATCTATCAACACGGCTTGCTATTGTAGCAACCGCTTGTATTGTCACCCATTGAAAGAGAAGACACCATATGGGCTCTTGAATGGTAGAAAGCCCAATATTGCATATTTTTGGGTGTTTGGTTGCAAATGCTATATCTTGAAGAAAGGCACTAGATTGGGCAAGTTTGATAAGAAATGTGATGAAGGGTTCTTACTTGGATACTCCACTACTAGCAAAGCATATAGAGTTTGGAATTTGGAAAGTGGTTCTCTTGAGGAAGTTCATGATATTAAATTTGATGAAACCGAGGGTTCCCAACATGAGAATGAGAACTTGCAAGATGTTAGTGGCATTCAACTTTCAAACGCCATGAAGAACATGGATGTTGGTGACTTGAGGCCTAGGCAAGTGATTGATGATGAAGATGATCATGTGCAAGTTGACACTAATCAAGCAAGTACAAGTAGCTCTCATGACAATGTACAAGATCAAGTGGCAAGTACATCATCTCAACCCAATGATGAAGCAAGTGCAAGCAATGTTCCAATACTCCAACCAACTAATATTGCAAGAGATAATCCATTGGACACTATCATTGGAGATATCTCTAGAGGTGTACAAACAAGATCAAGATTGGCTTCATTTTGTGAGCATTTTTCATTTGTTTTATCCATTGAACCAAAGAAGATAGATGAAGCATTGAAGGATGTTGATTGGGTGAATGCTATGCATGAAGAATTGAACAAATTCACAAGAAATCAAGTATGGGAGTTAGTGAAAACACCAAAGAACCACAATGTGATTGGAACCAAATGGGTCTATAGAAACAAGCAAGATCAAGATGGGATAGTAGTAAGGAACAAAGCAAGATTGGTAGCACAAGGCTATACACAAGTTGAATGTCTTGACTTTGGAGAAACATATGCCCAAGTTGCTAGATTGGAAGCAATTAGAATCTTGCTAGCCTATGGTTGTGCCCACAACATCAAGCTCTATCGAATGAATGTCAAGAGTGCATTTCTCAATGGCTACATTAATGAAGAAGTTTATGTTAAGCAACCTCCCAGTTTTGAAGATGACAAGAAGCCAGACCATGTGTACAAGTTGAAGAAGGCTTTGTATGGCTTGAAGCAAGCACCTAGAGCATGGTATGCGAGGTTGAGGGATTTCCTACTTTCAAATGGATTCATGATGGGCAAGGTTGGCACCACTCTTTTCACTAAGAAGATTAGCAAAGACATGTTTGTGATGTAAATCTATGTCGATGACATCATATTTGGATCAACCAATCAAGACTTTTATGAAGAGTTTGGGAAGATAATGGCTAAAGAGTTTGAGATGTCCATGATTGGAGAGTTGAGTTACTTCCTTGGTCTTCAAATCAAGTAATTGAAGAATAGTACATTTGTGAGTCAAGGCAAGTACATCAAAGACATACTCAAGAAGTTTGGCATGAATGAAACAAAGGCCATAAGTACACCAATGGGAACAAATGGAAATTTGGATAGTGATGCAAGTGGCAACATGGTGGATCAAAAGTTGTATCGGTCTATGATTGGAAGTCTACTCTATGTGACCACATCAAGGCCGAATGTCATGTTTAGTGTGTGCATGTGTGTAAGATTTCAATCCTCACCAAGAGAAAGTCATTTGAAAGCTACAAAGAGAATATTGTGGTACTTGAAGCATACACAAAATGTTGGGTTGTGGTATCCCAAAGGAGCAAAGTTTGAGCTAGTTGGTTACTCTGACTCAAATTATGCAGGATGCAAGGTTGAAAGGAAGAGCACCTCGGGCACATGCCAATTATTGGAAAGATCACATATTTCATGGTCATTAAAGAAGCAAAATAGTGTTGCATTATTAACCGCCGAAGCCGAATACATATACGCAAGTAGTTGTTGTGCACAAATACTTTGGATGAAGGCCATCTTGAATGACTTTGGAATCAAGTTCAAGAAAGTGTCATTGCTTTGTGACAATGAGAGTGCAATCAAGCTCGCCAACAATCTAGTTCAACATGCAAGAACAAAGCATATTGATGTCCGCCACCATGTCATTAGAGATCATCAACAAAAAGGGGGCATTTACATTGAGAGTGTCTGCACCGAACATCAACTTGCCGATATATTCACCAAGCCATTGGATGAGAAAAGGTTTTGCAAGCTAAGGAATAAGTTGAACATATTGGATTTCTCAAATATGTGTTGATAAATCCCCACTTATATGACATGCCTCTCCTTCGAGCAATCCAAGATAAAAGATGACTGGCATGGCATACATCCTTTGCTAAGGACATGTTTAGTGCATCTAGTCATTCCTCATGTCTTATAGGCTCATTCATGAAAATCAAATGAATTTGATGCTTGTATGGTACCACTAATGCTTCTATGCTTGACTTGATCTAGTGGTAGCATATGGCATATTTATGGGCTTCTGAACCTAGTGTTTGATCTAGAAAATGAGCTATAAGTGTTTAACTCAACATGGTATAAGATAACCTTTGAAATGAGGTGTGAAGAAGCTTGTCCTTGGATCAAACCGAGTTAAATATCTTTGGCAAGTGTTCTAGATTGAACTAAATTTGGGAAAATGATCCTCACCCCATTGATTGACATTGATAATCTTAACCTATCTGAAATTGAACCTTTATGGTCATTGATAACAAAGGGGGAGAAATTGCACAAAGGTAGTGAAAAGATAACAAAGGGGGAGAACTTTGACATAAGGGGAGAGATATGACAAAGGAAGGGGATCAATTAAAATTTTGAGCACACAAGTAGGAGGAGCAAGCTCATAAACTTGATTGGTGCATTTGGATGTGCATTGTCATATGTTTGCTTGCATGGCGCAAGTTTTAAATTTAAAATTCCATGCTAGTGTGGTGTATTCTAGTTGTAGGTTTGAATGATGAAATGAAAAAAAAACTAGCATGCATAGGTTGAGTTTCTAGACTTGTGTTTAAATTATGAAAACTAGACACATGCTGCTAATGTTGATCTCACGGGGTATTCTAGTTTTTGTGTGCATGTCTAGTTACTAATGATGCTAAGGATGGTATATTGATGCATTCCGATTGGTATCACGCTTCAAAAGTCCATCTCTTATACCTTAGCATCATTTGGTAGACATTACTCTCCCACAACTCAATTCCATACATATGTGCAAGCTTTCAATCCAAACTCTTAGCACATATGTAGGGGGAGCTAATACTACCATTTGGGGTTCATGAAACTTGTCCATATCCTTTTACACATGGTAAATATGCTTCGGCAAGCAACATGAATTCAATAGAATTTTAATTCATATCTTTGTGAAAGGGTTGTCATTAATAACCAAAAAGGGAGAGATTGAAAGCACTAGTATCGAAATGCGGTTATCAAAGTGCCACTAGATGTTCTAACTCATGGCATATGCATTTAGATTCTAGTGAGTGCTAACACCCTTGAAAATGTTTGTAAAAATATACTAACAAACATGCACAAGGTGATACACTTGGTGGTTAGCACATTTAATCAAGGGTGGTGAAGTTTGGTGAAGTGTGGAGGCGAGGAAGCTTTGTTTCCTGTGACCGGACGTAGGACCGAATGCTGGACCTGCGCGTCCGGTCATTAGGGCAGAGTGGCGTTGCCTCGTGTCTGTGATCAGACCCTAGAGGAGGCACGTGACCAGACGCGACGATGGTGAGTCCGGTCCCTGCTGACGTACGCTGACGCAAGGCACAGGAGTTGTCTAGAGAGGATCGGACTCTGGACCGCGTCCGGTCATGCGTAACCTGACACGTCCAATCGTGATTTTGCTTCTCTGGATGCTTACTAGAAGTGATCGGACTCTAGGCGAGGGTGCGTCCGGTCATGTTTTGGCCATGGCGTGCGCGCGAGAGCTCTGCTGCTGATCGACGCATCCAGTTGTGCGATGGGCGCGTTTGGTCTTGACTTAACCACACAGGCTTTGGAAGATAGCCGTTGGAGATCAGCGGATGAGGTCAAACATTTTGCAACACATGGCAGCAAATAGGGCGACCGGACTCTGGTGGCGTGCATCCGATCGATTTGACCGGCACGTCCGGTCTCCCCGCAACTGGCTGCAGTGAGAGCCCAATGGCTCTATTTCATGGGGGCTTCTATTGAAGCTCCGTGGCCGGCTCAAGCTCACTCTCTTGGCCATTTGCATTGACATAGCAACCTTGTGAGCTTAGCCAAAGCCCTCCCACTTATCTCCATCATTGATTCATCATCTTTGTGAGATTGAGAGTGAATCCAAGTGCATTGCTTGAGTGATTACATCTAGAGGCACTTGGTGTTCCTGTTTGCTGCGTGATTCGCATAGCTACAAGCTTGTTTGCACTAGCAACCAGTTTGCCAGCATTGTGATGATAATGGAGAAATCTGAGCCAGTATATGTAATTTTTGTATTCAACAATTTTAGACTTTACTTCTTCCTGTGATCAACAAACTCATGTACTTTTCCTCCTCTTTTGTATTCAAGGTTTTTGCACTTTTCTTCTACTTTTGTATCTAAGAAACTGATGTAATTGACAAATATATGTAATTGGCGATGAATATATGGGTTTCAATGAGTTTACTTGTGAAATGGTCATAATGTGAGATGTATATGTTTCTAATTTTCGTGTTTCAGTATAATTAAAATTGTATACCTCTCTAACTCTCTTAATCACAGCTTGCAATGATGGGCAAACTAACCATTCAACGTGGGGAAGAAGAACAGCCGGAGAACAACTTGGCTATCAAACAATTGCGCATGCCTAGCCCTGGTCCTAGTGACCACGGCTCAGAAAGGATTGAATACGAGAGCAAGGAGCTTAATTATACGGATGCCGCAGAAGAAACCTCATGGAGAGGAAGGGGATGATCCAGACTATGATCCGAGGGTAGATGTCGAACTTCAAGGACCATGTGTAGATCCACAAGAGGATCCAATCCTAGGTCCGAATCGAGATGTGGAACAACAACAGCTTGAGGTACAGTAGTGCAACATTAAGACAACATTTGAGTGCATCCTGCTAATATATAATGTGAGTTCTTGTCCTCAATAGGTACCGCTAGTTCATCTTCATTTGGAATTCAACAAGATGAAAGGGAAGAACCCGCTACCTTCGCACCGAGTTCTTCAACGACACAGATGTCTAGTCAGGATAACAAGAGATGTTCCCAACATGATAGGCACGTGCTGCACAAAGAGGTGCATGCGATACACCAGGTCAGGAGGAAGGTAGAACCCTTGGAGCCAACTACCGTAACCGACATATATACTCGACAACACATGCAGTATGGTTGTCAGGGAGAAGGTGCCTATCACATACAAACATTAGAAGGACGTCCTTGGTCACTTGAAGACCTATCTGTTGGAAGACTTGAAGAGGAGGTTCATGTACCCAATAGGCTGTCGATCAAGATCTGATCAAGGCGTATGTGCTAAGTACCTGTGCTAAAGCCCATCACCAGTTCAGGTGGATGCTCAGTAATAGTTACATCAAGAATGGGAAGCTTCCTTTTTGTGACTACATGTTCATCACACCTCAGATTTGCGAAACGTTCGTCCAAGAACGACAAGCGTAGAAGCAAAGTCCAATGGCGAGAAGTTCTCCATGCTAGTGAAGAAGAACATGTACCACCACCACCTGGGTGCTATAGGGTACACTACTAAGAAGATATGGTGGGAGGAAGAAAGGGCGACAGCAGAGGCTGGACTACCGATAGAGTACAAGAGCCTTAATGAGAGGACAAGTGTCTACCTCAAAGCCCGCAAGCCGAAATGGCTATAGGAGGGGTGGATGAAATTCAATGAGACACAGACCGAGCAGGTGGAGGCGAAGATCCTAGCGGTCGCTGTAGCAAAGCAAAGCGAATTGTTCAACCCTTGCAAAGAGAGGGACTAGCTCTCCAAGGCACTAGAAAACCGCGTGCACCACAACCAAGTTCGAGGCATGTCCACGAGAATGGGCTGGAGGGACATGGAAGCCTGGTCATCTGACGTGAGCTCATACAGGACAAGGCAGAGATACATGGAAAGGCTTGTACATCAAGATCGCAAGGACACAGCGAAGGAGATGGTGATGGCCGAACTGCAGATGAATTCATGACCTGTGACCCCAAATGGTGGAGATTAGGTTGCAGTTTCTGCCCTTGGCTAGCGTGGTGCTGCCACAGACACGGCCGCATGAAGGGTAGACCACATAGGCGACCAGAAGAGTCCAGAGCTTGCCGATCAACGATATCATCGAAGATACGCCATATAGGTAGAAGATGAAAGCAATGGAGGTGGCTAGGGAAAAGGCAATGTCGGGCCGCATGTTCCACAACAATACGATGTTGGCCAACTATGCCAGGGTGGAGATACAATAGCTCGACCTGCCTACTCTAGACAAGATACAGTAGCTTGGAGACGCCAAGAACAACTTAATACTCTAGAATCAAGGCAACATCATGTTGGATAGGACGCCACAACTCTAGCCATCTCCCATGGATCACAATGGCAACGAGCCAGGTAGTCCTCCATCGACAAGCAACCTACAAGACAAAACTATGGCACCATTCACTCCCCCACCGGCAAAAGATGCACTCAAGCAGACTACACCATTCCCTCCCCCCACCCCCCGACAAAGGATCCACAAGAGCACACCACACCATCCACTCCATCAATGACAAGAGATCCACTGGAGGCAACTAGTATCATGCAGGTATAAAATTGTGACAATCAACTGAAATCATTTCTCATGACAAAAGCACCTCAGAATGTTCTTGCCAAAAAAAATCCAAAAGCATAATCGAGGGTAATAGATTCATTTATACCCCCTGCAGCAACCTTGTCATAAAATCCAAGTTATTGAATGTAAAAAAAGTTTTCGATTCAGAAACTAAAGTTGAGCATTCCTTGTTGCAAAATCTTTCATTCGGAATTACTTCTTGGGATGTTGGAACTGATTAGAACACACAGGTCCTTTAGTAGGCTGCCATTGTGTTCTTCATCTACAACAACCACAAGAAATAAAACGTGAGCTAGAATTAGCTATAGAATTACAGCAGATAATCATAACCAGGGCATATGATTCCTTGAAAGGTATCAATGAAAGCTATCATATATATATTTCGGGCAATGTTGTTCCATGCAATATAAATTTCTGAAGCAAATAGGTCAGCATCAATGCCTTTCGTATTTTTAGAGAAGCCAGTTCGTGTGTCAAATGTATCAGATAAATAGCAAATTGAGTCTAATGTGATGACATAATTCATACTCATACCACATAAAATAGTATAATGCATGCTCGTACCACAAAAATAATATTCATCGTACCCAGAATTGTAATATGACAAAGCAATAAGACATGTCTAGTTTGGAGATGTGGAAAGTACGTACTTAGTGGTTGTCTCATGCTGCAGGCTTTCATATTGTGAAGTAAGCAGTGTAACATAAGAGTAATTGATTAGGATCATAGAGACAAAACATTGTCATGCTTGCTTGCAAAGCATGCATGCATTTTACTCGTGGGACAACACTAAAGCTATATAATTTGTACAGATACACCAATAAGACAACCAGTAAAATAAAGATATATTTATATATATTGCTGAACTTTCGTTTAGACTTATTATGCCATGAAACTAAAACAGGAAACCATTTGTAATAGAAGTAACACAAATGCCTAGAACAATAGTAATAGGATATTTGAAACACATATAAATATTACCTTGGGCTTAGCTTCTCACTTTCATTTTTTTATGTTGTTTCCTTTGATTTTTGCTTCTGTGACCTTATTCCAGCCCTTGGACATTAAAAACTTCTTTATCTCATCCTCGGTGATTCTCTTGCTAATTTTTATTCTAACTGGCTCCTCATGATGAACCCTTCCTCTAATAATGTTAGGCTCCACAATTGTATTTGTTTTTTGTTCATGGAAGCTACCCTGAAGATTGTCTCCATGTTTGCCATCAGCCTGTGTTACATTGATATCCCTTTTAACCCTTTTTTGGAGAGGAGTCTCCACAGTTGGTGTCAATTTGCTAGGTTCCAAAATAGTTCCGGGAGATGTAACAATTGCTCCAGAGTGAACATTCTCTGTAGTCACTACCGGAGACCGGCTCTTTGCCGAGTGCCAATAAATTTGTTTTGGTCTTTTCTTCATACGACAAAGTGAAAATAAATTTGTTCACAAATCTAACATATCTCTCTTGTAGTTTATGAAACTACAAGAGAGATATATAAGATTTGTGAACAATGTTAGAACGTCCATGTCGGATGAACAGATGACCAAACAACCAAAATAAACTTTGTAGATCTCGAAAAGTTATGAAACTTTGTAATTGGCAACTTTTTGATTTGAAAACATCTTGTCATGCAAAACTGCGTTTGAATTTCAAAATTTTAAAATTTGAACTTTTCAAACGACCTCGGATGAAAAAACAACCAAAATAAACTCTGTAGATCTCGAAAAGTTATGAAACATTGTAGTTGACAACTTTTTGATTTGAAAACATATTGTCATGCAAAACTGTGTTTGAATTTTAAAATTTTAAAATTCAAATTTTGTAAACGACCTCGGATGGAAAACTTCCTAAACTAAAAGTGTAGATCTCGAAAAGTTATGAAACTTTGTAGTTTACAACTTTTTTATTTGAATTCGTTTAGGGCCTCAAACATACAATTTACACTCGGTTTAGTATAATATATTGGGAACTAAAACGGAATCTAGACACAAGTGAGAGTGTGGTGTAGTGGTAGAGGAGGTACGTGCACAGCGGGAGGTCTCGGGTTCGAATTGCGTCGGCCGCGTAGCCATGAAATTTACGCGAAAAATGTCAGAGATGGGTGGGCGCTGGCCGGTGGGAGCCTCCATCGATAAAAAAAAATTCCATTTTTTTTGGGTAAAAATTCCCATTTTTTTCGGGTTTTTTTCGGTTTCAACTTTGCCGAGTGTCGGGCACTCGGCAAAGTTGGCTTTGCCGTCACTCTTTATGGCGAGTGCTGTTCGCCGAGTGTTACACTTGGAGAACCATTTGCCGAGTGTTTTATGTCTTTTGCCGAGTGTTTCGGGCACTCGGCAAACTCAAGGAGTCCGGTAGTGAGTGGTTGTATGTTGGTTTCGAGGTCTTGATACTTCAGTGGCTTTGAATGATTCACCGCAGTAAAGGCAAGAAATGTTGCAACCAAGATACTCTATTGAATGTTTGTTCTTTGTCTTGCAACTTGCACATGCTGTCCAGAACGATCTACGTTTGCGCTTTGCACCAAATGGACCAGGAACTGGATTGTCAGGAGCAGCAAGGGCACAAACAATAATTTCGCTGTCTTCTGTGACATGAACTTGGTCTGGAACAGGATTGTTGCAAAAAGGATTGATGGCTTGGGATGGTACTGCAGTGGTAAATGAAGTAGGGACTGCAGTAGTAACAGAATCAGCTTGTTGCTCCATTTATATGATGTGTTGTGAAGAACAATCCTTCCCTCGGTTTAGGGTATGCAATCAACAGAACTAGATGGATTCAACACTGCAAAGATGGAAAGAAATTAAATAGAGGATTCAACACTGCAATCAACAGAACTTAATGATTCTATAAATATATCATATAGAAGAGGAATTTTAAATTTTATGGGAATCGAAAGGTGACCCAAATATCATTTTCTTCAGTATCATTGTCTTCCATATATAAAAAGAGTTTGAAAAAAAAATGTCTTAGACCCAGCTGTTGAACCATGTTGTCTCCTATATTTTCTTTTTCATTTTCGTATGAGACTGAAGATGCACTGTCATCTATGTTTTCTTCAGTCTCTTGTCTCAAATTAGTTTGAAGAAAACTTCTCATTGTCTCTAATTTCAATTTCAAATGAGAGAGAAGATGCATTGTAATCCATATTTACTTTATTCTCTCCCAATCCCTCCAGATCTGGTTTCTCCTTGTCATGAAACTAGAAGATGCGTTCTCATATGTAATGAACTAAGACAGAAGTATTCATGTTTAAAATCAAGAGTTCTAATTCTGAGAAAAAGAAGCATGAAAGAAAGTGATCGTACCAGCCCCTGCCAACCTTTCTCTAAATCCAACTCCTGTGAGCCACCCCCACAGGAACACCCCCCCCCCCCCCCCCCCCCCCCCCCCCCTTCTCTGCTGTTTGTCAACCCTGGCTGTAGGAACCTTACTCCTTGTCGCCCAACCCTTGGACCCCACCAGACATCAGTTAACTAGCAGTGTAAGGCCATCCATCTTTCTAAAAAATAAGCCTCAGGATAAGGCCATCCAAAGTGCCCTAGTGATAAGGTTATACACTTGTGACATTCAAAGAACGAATCTAGGTTTCCACAGAAGAAGAAAACAGATAGGAAACAACCAAAACTCATGACCTCAAGAATGGTTGGTCGTGCCGATAAACTTTTGTGCAGATTGATTGCTGCCAAAAGAAACAGTATAGAAACTATTTCAAGAAAACTGATCTACTTGTTGCCGTGAACTAGATAGTAGAGAGTACAAATGAGCAATTCAGAAATCAGGCTGATGCATCATGCATGTATGAGTTCTCACCTGTGGTGTTTCCCTGTAGATAGAAATCCCAGCTTGATGTTTGTAGAGCTCCTTGTTCCAACAGAAAAGATATAAGGAGTAGATGAAGAAAATGGGAATGGGGAAAAGGTGTGAATACTATATGGAAGGAGCCGTATTTATAATAGGTGGGGCGGAAACCCTAGAAGTTTGTGGGCTCTTGTTGGGCTTGTATTAGAGTTGGATTATTAGCCTTGGCCCATGGACATTATGTTCCTCAAAAGCCTATGGCCATTGAAATGTGGCATGTAATTAATGTGGCCTCATATAGCAATAATCTATTAACGTCTGCTATTTGTTTGCAAGTCAAATCTTCTCATTAATTAGCAAGGAAAAAATAAATTATTAGCCTCACATTACATACTATAAAAGAAATTATGTGGACCTATAAAAGACTAGTTATCTGGCTTCTCTTGTGCCTTTTAGGGAATAAACTGAATCTGACTATCATTTGATAAATAATAGGTTGTATTGTGCTTACATCCATGGCCCTCCGATAACTTAAACTGTTTTTATATAGCAATGGGAAAAAGTCTACTTAACCCCCCACCTTTCATACTTGGTCTACTTCACCCCCCCCAACTATGAAACCGTCTGTTTTACCCCCTGAACTTTCTAAAACCGTCTATTTTACCCCCTGGGCGGTTTTCTGACAGCGGTTTGCTACAGTAACGGTGGGCTTGCTACAGCGTCGAATTAATTAGAATTTATCTATAACTAAGTTATACATAGTCCAATGAGTACGAAATTTTTACTATAGTTCAAGCATACAAAAATTAGCGTACCATAAAAATTTCACCACAATTAGACCATAGAAGCTGCAGCTATGAATTATTCTAATTAATTATAGACAAAATTAGATTTTCCAATTAATCTAAGGCTACAGTAAAAATTTTGTACTAAAGCATACCGTATTATATATTCACTATGTAAATCTACTCATGTGGAGTCCAACAAAATTAGATTTTTCATTTTATGATTTTTCTATGATTTACTATGATTTTTCAAAAATTCACCGAAAATAAATAAAAAAAGGAAATTCAAAACCACAGGCACTGTAGCAACCCACCGGTACTGTAGCCCAGGGGGTAAAACCGCTGTCAAAAAACCGCCCATGGGGTAAAATAGACGGTTTTTGAAAGTTCAGGGGGTAAAACAGATGGTTTCATAGTGGGGGTGAAGAAGACCAAGTATGAAAGATGGGGGGTTAAGTAGACTTTTTCCTATAGCAATGGCACCATTAAAGCATGAAGTGGAAAATTGTCATGACCCGGTCTTGACATACCTGTGAGCATCATCATCACGATCATCTTTGCATTTGAAATTCAAATTATAAAAACTAAACTGCACTGAAATCTGCATTCAGTCTGCTCACAGCTTGATTTGATAGAGGGTCCGCCAGCACCACCGGACTATCCGCCAACTCATCTGCACACACTGATAGAGATCAGTCTCTGTCAATTAAATTTCGATGCTACCAGATGGTCCACCAGAACAACCGACAATCCGCCATACCAGCCCATGCAACCGATGTGAGGTCTCACTTTAAGATTTCACTTGGCCCCACCTATCGTAACAGCTATCCAACTCGTGGAACACCGAAACCAGAAGCCACACCAGTTCTCCCATTCACTTCCGCTCTCCCACTCTCTCTCAATTTCATCCCTCTCTACTCTCTCTCACACACTCAAGCAAGAAGGAGGAAGGGAAGGAGAAGGAAAGAGGGGAGATTTGGAGTTGCAGCAACAAGAGATAGCCACGGAGATCACCTAGAAGCTCTCATCCGCAAGAGGTTGGGGTTGGAAGAGGGAGGAGCCCTCTCACCCTCACCACAAGGAGCAAGAAGATTTCGAGTCACCAAGCGGGAGAGAGCCCTTGGTATTGATCCAACCAAGCAAAACTTAGATTTTCACTTTATGAGCCAAAACCTAGGAAATGTCAATTTGTGACCTATCTCTAGTTTGCACCGAATGTAGATAGATTCACCTAGCTAGATATGCTCCATAGAACACTAGAAACATACCCTAGTGATGATTTAGACATCCAATTACCATAGATGAAGATTTGGATTTGGAGTTGGTAGAAATGTTCGCTGTCAATGACTTGAACCACTTTGGCGGAGTGTCCGTCAACACTAAATATCCATCAGTCTGCACTTAAACCAAACACACTATAATTCACCAGAGAGTCCAATGTATTAGGCAGAGTGTCCATTGAATTATGCTTCAGAGATAGATAGCCCAGGCTACAAACTTAATCAAGCAGAGTGTCCCTCAATCTCACCGGAGTGTCCGCGAAATTATTAATCGAGTCAGTAAGGAACCGAAACGTTACCAGTTCCTACCGAATGATTCGTCACCTCCTGCGGAATGTTCCGATGAACCTGAACACTTAACACCACTAGCACCCTACAGACCAAACATGACGGATGGTCCGTCACCCTGACAGAACATTCCATTGAATTATAGCCAAACCCAGAGAAGGTTCTCGAAAGCACAAACCTGGTACCGGAGAGTCCGTGCCTAGTCGCGAAGAGTACGATGATCCTAGTATTCTATTCTCACTAAGTCCCAGAACAACCGGATGGTCCGTCAGTCACACTGGACTATCCAATGATTCACACCGATAGTCCAATGATGTACACTTGAACACTTGCACATATATCACCAAACCTTATTTAAGTAATATCATTGCATGACATCTCATAGCATGTACCTTATGCATTGCACTCATTAACCATCATGCATGTACAGGTGACGAGATTCCCAAGGAGGCCGTGGTTGAAGAGGAACCTCAAGCGGTGGAACCCGATGAACCTAACGACGATGTCCAAGGCAAACCCCTATGCATCCCCATGCCTTGCTAAATGCATAATGAACTATGGTTATCAATTGCATCAATAAGTTACTTTAAGACTAGATCAACCATGACTTACCTACTTGAGCTATCACACCTTGATAATGCCACAACACTCAACCATTGCTTGAATTTCTTTATTAATTCATGCTTAGTATGCTTGGATCCTAGAGTTGAGCTAATGATGGGTTTCTCATTACTCGGGCGATATTAGGCATGTTTGTCCACTAAGCAACATTAATGGAGAATGATCTAAAACACTACTATAGATTTGGACATCACTGCCGGCCTCATCACTGCTGGATTTGTGAGAATCGGTAGTGATGTACCTTCACTGCCGGTTCTGAGCTTGAAAATGAGAAAATGATTGGGGCTAGGCTAAAATCGGCAGTGAAGGACCACATCACTGCCAGTATGTGGCTTGCACTAGTAGTGTGTTGGCGGCCACTTATCACTGCCGGTTCTAACCAAGAGCCGATAGTGAATTGGTGCTATCACTGTTGGTTCAATCCAAGAACCGACGTTGATAAAATAGTAGTAGAAAAAGCTGGCGCCGTCCTCTCCTTCCTCCTCTCTTCCAATCCAAGCACCGAGGCACGTGTTTGGGCCGATCCTTCAATTGTTGCGGCTGCTCTTCACCGTGAAACTAGCTCTTGGATTTGGAAGAATGGCTTGATCTTTTTGCTTTAAGGTTAGTAACAAGCATCCATAGTCTCTGTCAGTTAAATTTCGATTGTACCAGATGGTCCGCCAAAACTGCGGACAATCCACCATACTAGCCCATGCAACCGATGTGAGGTGTCATTTTAAGATTTCACTTAGCCCCACTTGTCGTACCAGCTATCCAACCATGGAACACCCAAACCAGAAGTCACACCAGCTCTCCCATTCACTTCCACTCTCCCACTCTCTCTCTCTAGTTCATCCCTCTCTCTCTACTCTCTCACACACACTCAAGCAAGAAGGAGGAAGGGAAGGAGAAGGAAAGGATGGGAGATTTGGAGTTACAACAACAAGAGATAGCCACGGAGATCACCTAGAAACTCTCATCCACAAGAGGTTGGGATTGGAAGAGGGAGGAGCCCTCTCACCCTCACCACAAGGAGCAAGAAGATTTTGAGTCACCAAGCGGGAGAGAGCCCTTGGTATTGATCAAACCAAGCAAAACTTAGATTTTCACTTTATGAGCCAAAACCTAGGAAATGTCAATTTGTGACCTATCTCTACTTTGCACCCAATGTAGATAGATTCACCTAGCTAGATATGCTCCATAGAACACAAGAAACATACCCTAGTGATGATTTAGACATCCAATTACCATAGATGAAGATTTGGATTTGGAGTTGGTAGAAATGCTCGCTGTCAATGACTTGAACGACTCTGGCGGAGTGTCCGTCAACACTAAATATCTATCAGTCTGCACATAAACCAAACACACTATAATTCACCAGAGAGTCTGATGTATTAGGCGTAGTGTCTGTTCAATTATGATTCAGAGATAGATAGCCCAGGCTATACACTTAATCAAGCAGAGTGTCCGTCAATCTCACCGGTGTGTCCGCTAAATTATTATCCGAGTCAGTAAGGAACCTGAACGTTACCAGTTCCAACCGAATGATATGTAACCTCCTGTGGAATGTTCTGATGAACCTGAAAAATTAACCCCACCAACACCCTACAGACCAAACATGATTGATGGTCAGTCACCCTGACAGAACATTCCATTGAATTATAGCCAAACCTAGAGAAGGTTCCAGAAAGCACAGACCTGGTACCGGAGAGTCCGTGCCTAGTCACGAAGAGTACGATGATCCTAGTATTCTATTCTCACTAAGTTCCTGAACCACCGGATGGTCCGTCAGTCACACTGGACTATCCAATGATTCACACCGACAGTCCAATGATGTACAATTGAACACTTGCACATATATCACCAAACCTTATTTAAGTAATATAATTGCATGACATCTCATACCATGTACCTTATGCATTGCACTCATTAAGCATCATGCATGTACAGGTGATGAGATTCACAAGGAGGTCGTGGTTGAGGAGGAACCTCAAGCGGTGGAACCTCACGAGCCTAACGACGATGTCCAAGGCAAACCCCTATGCATCCCCATGCCTTGCTAAATGCATAATGAACTATGGTTATGTATTGCATCAATAAGTCACTTTAAGAATAGATCAACCATGACTTACCTACTTGAGCTATCACACCTTGATGATGCCACAACAATAAACCATTGCTTGAATTTCTTTATTAATTCATGCTTAGTATGCTTAGATCCTAGAGTTGAGCTAATGATGGGTTTCTCATTACTCAGGCGATGTTAGGCATGTTTGTCCACTAAGCAACATTAATGGAGAATCATCTAAAACACTACTATAGATTTGGACATCACTGCCGGCCTCATCACTACCGGATTTGTGAGAATCGATAGTGATGTACCTTCACTGCTGGTTTTGAGCTTGAAAATGAGAAAATGATTGGGGCTAGGCTAAAACCGGCAGTGAAGGACCACATCACTGCCAGTATGTGGCTTGTGACCTATCTCTAGTTTGCACCCAATGTAGATAGATTCACCTAGCTAGATATGCTCCATGGAACACTAGAAACATACCCTCGTGATGATTTAGACATCCAATTATCATAGATGAAGATTTGGATTTTGAGTTGGTAGAAATGTTCGTTGTCAATGACTTGAACCACTCTAGCGGAGTGTCCGTCAACACTAAATATCTATCAGTTTGCACATAAACAAAACACACTATAATTAACCGGAGAGTCCAACGTATTAGGCGGAGTGTCCGTTGAATTATGATTTAGAGATAGATAACCCAGGCTATAGACTTAATCCTGCATAGTGTCCATCAATCTTACTAGAGTGTCTGCTAAATTATTAACTGAGTCAATAAGGAACCCGAACGTGACCAGTTCCTAACGTACAATCCGTCACCTCCTATGGAATCTTCAAATGAACCTGAACACTTAGCGGCACCAGCAGCCTATACAACAAACATGACGGATGGCCAGTCACCCTAACAGAAAATTTCATTGAATTATAGCCAAAACCAGAGAGGGTTCCTGAAAGCACAGACCTAGTACCGGAGAGTCCGTGCCTAGTCGCGGAAAGTACGATGGTCCTAGTATTCTATTCTCACTAAGTCCCTAAACCACCGGATGGTCCGTCAGTCACACCGGACTATCCGATGATTCACACCGATAGTCCAATCATGGACACTTGTACATATATCACCAAACCTTATTTAAGTAATATCATTGCATGACATCTCATAACATGTACCTTATGCATTACACTCATTAAGCATCATGCATGTACAGGTGACTACATTCCCAAGGAGGGCGTGGTTGAGGAAGAACCTCAAGCGGTGGAACTCGACGAGCCTAACAAAGATGTCCAAGGCAGACCCCTATGCATCCCCGTGCCTTGCTAAATGCATAATGAACTATGGTTATGTATTGCATCAACAAGTTACTATAAGACTAGATCAACCAGGACTTACCTACTTGAGCTATCACACCTTGATGGTACCACAACACTTAACCATTGCTTGAATTTCTTTATTAATTCATTTTTAGTATGCTTAGATCCTAGAGTTGAGCTAATGATGGGTTTCTCATTACTCGGGCGATGTTAGGCATGTTTGTCCACTAAGCAACATTAATGGAGAATGATCTAAAATACTACTATAGATTTGGACATCTCTACTAGCCTCATCACTGCCAAATTTGTGAGAATCTGCAATGGTGTACCTTCACTACCGGTTCTGAGCTTGAAAATGAGAAAATGATTGGGGCTCTGCTAAAACCGGCAGTGAAGGACCGCATCACTACCGGTATGTGGCTTGCACTGGCTGTGATTTGGCGGCCACTTATCACTGCTGGTTCTAACCAAGAGTTGACAGTGATTTGGTGCTATCACTGTCGGTTCAAGCCAAGAACCAACGGTAATAAAATACCAGTACAAAAAGCTGGCGCCGTCCTCTCCTTCCTCCTCTCTTCCATCCCAAGCATAGAGGTGCGTGTTTGGGCCACTCCCTCCATTGTTGCGGCTGCTCTTCACCGTGAAGCTAGCTCTTGGATTTGGAAGAATGGCTTGATCTTTTTACTTTAAGGTTAGTAACAAGCATCCACAGTATCTGTCAGTTAAATTTTGATGCTTCCAGATGGTCCACCAGAACTGCGGACAATCCACCATACCAGCCCATGCAACCGATGTGAGGAGTCACTTTAAGATTTCACTTGGCCCCACCTGTCGTACCAGCTATCCAACTCGTGGAACACCCAAACCAGAAGCCACACCAGCTCTCCCATTCACTTCCACTCTCCCACTCTCTCTCTCTTTCACCCCTCTCTCTCTACTCTCTCTCATACACTCAAGCAAGAAGGAGGAAGGGAATGAGAAGGAAAGGAGGGGAGATTTGGAGTTGTAGCAACAAGAGATGGCCACGGAGATCACCTACAAGCTCTCATCCACAAGAGGTTGGGGTTGGAAGAGGGAGGATCCCTCTCACCCTCACCACAAGGAGCTAGGAGGAGGAGAAAGCAAGGAGCAAGGAGATTCCAAATCACCAAGGGGGAGATAGCCCTTGGTATGGATTAAACCAAGCAAAACTTACATTTTCATTTTTATGAGCCAAAACCTAGGAAATGTCAATTTGTGACCTATCTCCAGTTAGCACCAATGTAGATAGATTAACCTAGCTAGATATGCTCCATAGAACACTGCCAACATAACCTAGTGATCATTTAGACATCCAATTACCATAGATGAAGATTTGGATTTTGAGTTGGTAGAAATGTTCGTTGTCAATGACCTAACAGAGAGTCCAACCACTCTAGCGGAGTGTCCATCAACACTAAATATCTATCAGTCTGCACTTAAACCAAACACACTATAATTCACTGGAGAGTCCGATGTATTAGGCGGAGTGTCCGTTGAATTATGATTTAGAGATAGATAGCCTAGGCTACAGACTTAATCTAGTAGAGTGTTCGTCAATCTCACCGGAGTGTCCGCTAAATTATTATCC
This sequence comes from Miscanthus floridulus, assembly GCF_019320115.1. Lineage (NCBI taxonomy): Eukaryota > Viridiplantae > Streptophyta > Magnoliopsida > Poales > Poaceae > Miscanthus > Miscanthus floridulus. The sequence goes on along the minus strand of NC_089588.1, from coordinate 23,943,937 downwards.
GAGTCAGTAAGGTACCCAAACATGACCAGTTCCAACCAGACGATCCGTCACCTCCTACGGAATGTTTTGATGAACCTGAACACTTAGTAGCACCAGCACCCTATAGTCCAAACATGATAGATGGTCGGTCACCCTGATAGAACATTCCATTGAATTATAGCCAAACCCAGAGAAGGTTCCCGAAAGCATAGACCTGGTATCGAAGAGTCCGTGCCTAGTAGTGGAGAGTATGATGGTCCTAGTATTCTATTCTCACTATATCCCTAAACCATCGGACGGTCCGTCAGTCACACCAGACTATCCGATGATTCACACCGATAGTCCAATTATGTACACTTGAACACTTGCACATATATCACCAAACCTTATTTAAGTAATATAATTGCATGACATCTCATAGCAAGTACCTTATGCATTGCACTCATTAAGCATCATGCATGTACATGTGATAAGATTCCCAAGGAGGCCATGGTTGAGGAGGAACTTCAAGCGGTGGAACCCGACGAGCCAAACGACGATGTCCAAGGCAGACCCCTATGCATCCCCATGCCTTGCTAAATGCATAATGAACTATGGTTATCTATTGTATCAATAAGTTACTATAAGACTAGATCAACCAGGACTTACCTACTTGAGCTATCACACCTTGATGATGCCACAGCACTCAACCATTGCTTGAATTTCTTTATTAATTCATGCTTAGTATGCTTAGATCCTAGAGTTGAGCAAATGATGGGTTTCTCATTACTTGGGCGATGTTAGGCATGTTTGTCCACTAAGCAACATTAATGGAGAATGATCTAAAACACTACTATAGATTTGGACATCACTGCCAGATTTGTGAGAATTGGTAGTGATATATACCTTCACTACCGGTTCTGAGCTTGAAAATGAGAAAATGATTGGGGCTGGGCTAAAACCGGTAGTGAAGGACCACATCACTGCCGGTATGTTGCTTGCACCGGCAGTGAGTTAGCGGCCACTTGTCACTGCCGGTTCTAACCAAGAGCCGATAGTGATTTGGTGCTATCACTGTTGGTTCAAGCCAAGAACCGATGGTGATAAAATAGCTGTACAAAAAAGCTGGTGTCGTCGTCTCCTTCCTCCTCTCTTCCATCCCGAGCACAGAGTCGCTTGTTTGGGCCGCTCCCTCCATTGTTGTAGCTGCTCTTCACCATGAAGCTAGCTTTTGGATTTGGAAGAATGGCTTGATCTTTTTGCTTTAAGGTTAGTAACAAGCATCCACTCCTTTGATTTTGTTGCTTAATTAGTGTTGTTTTGATGACTACATTTGTCGATTCTCATTCTACTTCTTTCTCCTTTCTAGAGAGCGCTTTTCCAATTGGACTTTGTGCAAGGCTTCCAAGCAAATTGTGGTGAATCCATCATCCAAAAGGTTGGTGTCTTTGAACATATTTAAAATCCTAGCTAATTACATGGTGGTCAAGATCATTGTTAGTATGTGATGCTATAATTAGTTCCTAATAAGAGTACAGTAGATTCTTTTACAATTTTGGTGAGCCAATTAACCCATGTGTAACCTACCAACACATTGTTTGGAGCTATATTGTTGTTCATGGTCATGTCTCCAATTTTAGTCTTTTTAAAAAAATTGGTGTCTCCATTTTTATGTGGCATCGAATAGAATAATTGTTCTTCATTATTGTGCAATAACTGTTTTTTATGGGGCTCCGATTTTCTATTTATATGGCCGGGGCTACCAATTTTAATTTTCCACTAATTAGTATACAATAATGTTTTCTAAAAATAGGGTGACTAAATTAAATAAGTGTAGAATAAATGGTACTTTCGAGCTAGAATTGTTGTTCATGAAGCTCGACTTCTTATTAATTTCTATGTAATTACTGTCTCAATATTTTTTTTGTGTAGAAAAGGATCGAGAGTGGATGCATCTATCCCAAATGGACAAGCGGTATATGCATGGCGTCAGCTAGTTTATCACCAATGCGAAAGCCCATGCTAAGAATGGGAACCCTATCTTCTGCCCATGCAAAGATTGCATGAATCAAAGGAAATGGGCTCAAATTGAGTATGTATGAATGCACTTGATTACCAGGGGGTTCAGGCCAAGCTATATGATATGGACTATGCATGGTGAGGTTGGTGTGAATGTTCTGTAGGAAAACGATGATGATGTGGCCATGCCTAAGTAGCCATCCACAATGTTGATGAGGAACCTAGTGTCAACATGGAACCTATGGCAACAGTTAATGATGTGTTTAGGAACATGCTAGCTGATGACACCGAGGATAATGATGGCATTTCTCAGCTGCTATGTAATGTAGAGACCGGATGTCTTAGTGAAAGACAACTGAGAAAGCTAGAGAAAATGAGATAAGATGTCAAACATCATTGTATAAGAATTGTCTAATGAGCAAATTGGAAGCTGACATCATGCTGTCAGAGTTCAAATCGACAAATGGATTTAGTGATAAAGGCTTCGATCACTTGTTAGGTATAATAAGGAAAATGCTCCAAGAAAAAACGAGTTGCCAAAAAAGACATACCTAGCCAAGCAAATGATCTGCCCCATCGGCCTCGAGGTTGAAAAAATCCACACGTGTTCCAATGATTGCATATTGTATCGTGTCCCAAGTATGAAGCTCCACAGTACAAGGAAGGGCCATCAGATGAGGGTACCAAGACTAGAGGAGGTCCTATGAAGGTCATTTGGTATTTTCCTATAGCTCTCCGGGTGCATAGGTTGTTTGCATATGCAAAATCAGCCAGGCTGTTGCCCTGGCATGGTGAAGAGCATAAGAAAGACACAATGATGAGGCACCCCACCAATGGGAAGGACTAGAGGACAGTCAATGCTATGTTCTATAAGAACATCGGTGGAGAGGTAAGGCACCTTTGGTTTGGTTTGAGCACAGATAGGATGAATCCTTTCGACCTGGTTAGAAGCAATCATAGCACCTGGCCAGTGACACTCTATATATATAACTTTCCACCTTGGCTCTGTATGAAGCGATCGTATATCTAGATGCCACTATAGATCCAAGGGCTAAGACAACCTAGGAATGGCATCGATGTGTTTCTGAAACTAGTGATCGATGAACTAGTGGAGATGTTTAAAAAGGGTGTGGAGGATGTTTGGAATGAGTACAAAAAGGAACATGTCACGATCAAGGCAATACTTATCGCTATAATCACCGTCCTGCCAGGTCGAGGTTCCTTGTTCGGAGAAAAGACAAAAGCCTATACTTGATGTGTCGAGTGCTTGGACGACCCTGATGCGGTACATCTGACAAAGAACTCAAAGATGACCCTTACCGTAGGAACAGAAAAGATTTTGACACGACTATTGAGAAACACATACCTCCAAAATATCGAGACGGGCCGGCGATACTTCGAGAAGTCAAAAATCTAGAGGTTGTCCTTGGGATGGGGGACAATGCAGTAGCAGCGCCTGATGGGAGCGTCTAGAAGAAAAAATTGGTTTTCTAGAAACTACCTTACTGGCCAGGGCTGAGTGTATGCCACTGTGTTGATCCCATGCACATTACTAAAAACATGCGCGGTAACACACTTAACACCTTGATCAATATCGGGGGAACTCGAAGGATTCACTAGCCACATGCGTGGACATGCAACACTTGGGAATTAGGAAGGAGCTACATCCCATGGCGCTATAGGATGGCTAGTTCGAACTCCCGATTGCATCGTGGACCTTGAAGAAGGAAGAAAAGCGTGCGCTTATTTCTTTCTTCAACTAGATGAGTGCCCGTGCATTGCAACGGGTGCAACATAAATTGAATGAGATGTTTGTTAGCGAATAAGTCAAAATCAAGAATATATTAATTCAATTTTTCACATGTATTATACCATAATAATGTCTAGAAATAGATTCATTATCCTAATGAATCTAAAATAAAAGCTAGGCTTGGAGCTTGTTGTCTAAGAGTTACGACAAACATCAGTTGCCTCAAAGGCTAAAAATTTATTGCTAGCCATCGAATTGAATTTATCCATGCTCTGCCTTGCCAAAACATGTATACTCGGACTTACAATATCCATGCCCGCATGAGGCATGTCAATAATTCATTTTTTGGGAAAAAAGGTATTTGTTGTCAACACACAACGCGAAGGACGACGAATGAGATTTGGATCACGATCATGATCATTGCGTGGTGATATTCCAATAAATTCCTTTCTCTTCCCATAATTCTCTTTCTATTTTATTCCATTTTATTTACTTGCCTCCCAGTGTCTCCATGCGGTGATTATTTGCCTACCGGTGATTTCGTGAGTTTTATTCCAGTTTATTTACTTGCCTTCCAGTGTCTCCATGCGGTGATTATTTGTCTGCCAGATATGGATCACATGAGATGTGGTGATTATTTGCCTACCGGATATGGATCACTTGAGTGTTTTGGTCCTACTGGGTAGATGTTGACAATCCATATGTTTTAGTTATAGAGATAAACTCAAAGTCTCGACGGGCTACTGTGCGAACCCAAAGAGGCTATTGACCATGAGAGAACTCAAGTTCAACTATGGCTGTATGAACGCCCATGACTGTCATATCTTTATGACTCAGCTACTCCTTGTTGTCCTACATGGTATCCTCCCCCCAAAGGTTAGTGCCCCAGTCATAAAGCTATGGTCATTGTTCAACGTGATCTTAGAAAAGATCATTGATGTGTCCACGCTGGACCAGCTACAGTGGGACATAGTCGAAACTCTCGTTAGGCTTGAGATGCATTTTTCGTTGACTTACTTTGATATCTCAGTGCATCTGCTCGTTCATCTTGTTGACCAAATTAGAGCCCTTGGCCCAATGTACTTGCATCAGATGTTCCCTTTTGAAAGGTTGATGAAAGTTTTTAGGAGGTATGTTAGGAACATATTTAGGCCAGAAGGGGGCATGGTTGAAGGATGGTCAATGGAGGAGGCCATTGAGTTTTGCACATATTATCTAGACATCAATGGGGCTGGAGTTCCAGAATTTCATCACGAGGAAAGACTAGGTGGCAATGGAACGATCGGGGAGAAATCTATCATAGTAGATGACCCTATTTCTTTCAGACAGTCATAGTTCACTGTTCTGTAGCAAGCAAAGGATGTGATACCATACATTGACGAGCATAGGCAATCGCTGCAAACTTTGTATCCAAGCAGGTCGCAGGCTTGGCTTGATAAAAAAAACATGAGGAATTTGTCAGCTGGTTGCGATGCCGCTTGATTGGAACAACATTGGGTAATCAGCTGGATATCTTAGCCAAGGGACCTTTGAGTACAATGCTTAAGTGTCAAGGGTATGAGATCAATGGATTTACATTTTACACAAAAAAACAAGATAGAAAGAGCACATACCAAAATAGTGGTGTTTGTTTCGATGCTCATGACAAAAATGACAACGTGTAGGCATCGTACTATGGTTTCATAGAGGAGATATGGGAACTAGACTATGGTCAGTTGAAGGCAGCTCTTTTTGCTGCTAATGGGTCTAGCTCGAGGAAATCACCACCAACAGAGAAGGGTTCACTACCGTTGATCTCACCAAGATCACATATAGAGATGACCCCTTTGTCCTTGCAAAAGACGTTATGCAAATTGTCTATGCAGGGGACAACAAGACAAAAGGAAAGCTAAAAACAGTCCTCGAAGGAAAAACAAAAATTGTTAGTGTCGATGGAGTGACGGACGAAGAAGACTACATGGGCTGTCAGGAAATGCCTGCATTCAGGGAGAACGTACCCCTACCTATCCTTGAAGAGGGTGACAAACCTGCTTACGTCCAGCGTGATCACAATGAGACCCTCTTTGTTGGACCCGATGAAGATAGTTAGATTATTATTAACTATGTAATCATTATTCAGACGTTGTATCAATAATTCGCACTAAATAACTAATTTATATTTTATGTGCATCTCTATAATTAAATTATTGACTATGTAATCAAATATTAAGATGATGTTCACAAATACTATTATTTGATAATTATAGACCATTAATTAATTATTATAGAATTAAATAATCAAGACACAATTTTTTGTCTTATTTTATAATATAAACTAACTGCATTATTTCTATTAATAAATACAAAAAGAAAAGCAAACTAACCCAACTCCCTATCCTAGCTCAGCGGTTAAGGCCGCGCACTCTGTACTCCGAGACCGTGCTCGAATCCCATACGGGCCAAACTTTTTTTATTTTTCATTTATTATTTAGTTGTGCGTAACAATGGGATAAAAGAAAAAATAAAACTAATCTAACCGAACTCCCTATCCTAGGTCAGCGGTTAAGGCCGCACACTCTCGACCCCACGACCCATGCCCAAATCCTAGGCATGCCAAACTTTTTTTATTTTTCTTTTATTATGTAGTAGTAGTGCGTTACGATGGGATAAAAGAAAACATACAACTAATTTTAACGTAATCCCTATTCTAGCATAGTGGTTAAGGCTCGAAACAAGAACCTCGAGACCTAGGTTCGAATCCTAGGTGCGAGAATTTTTTTTATATTTTTTTATAAAAGGATGTGATGGTAGGTAGCCCAGCTGCTGGCTGTCAGCATGGCAGGGCCCATCACTATCAATTCTGGTTTAAAAACCGACAATGATACAAGCTATCACTGTCGGTTCTTAGAACCAGCACAGAAGGCAACCTTCACTGTCGGTTTTTAAACCAAAACCGACAGTGATGTCTAGATGCTACTCATAGGCCAACAGTGCTCCTGCTAACCACCACAGCAGGAGCATTGCTCTCACCTACCCCGATAGTTTTAGTTTAAAAAAACGTGCCATGACTGCTAGCCCCTATAAAATGGCCCTCGTCTAGGAGCTAGCCTCTCAACAACCTAGTTTTGCCACCCTTTGCTACTTATTTCTCACTTCATTCTCTCTATCTAGTATACACATCTATGGCCTCTCTGTGGTAGAAATCCCTCCACATACAAATTTCAATAAGCAAGGTCATCCGCAAGGATGGTGCACACAAAAGGTACAAGAAGAATGTTTCTAAAGATAGAGCAACGTCGAAGCTTGGGGACGTCACGAGGTTAACAGAGTCATCCTACTCGGTGTGCTCTGGACTATCTAACTAGAGCGGCATGGATTCATCGGTGCTCAGCAACCGTCCCATGTGCTCTAAACTATTAGTCCGAAGAGGCATGGGTTCAACGGTGCCCGATAACCTCTCTGTTTGCCTTCATAGCTCGTCAGCCATCTCTAGCATTCTCTGGCGGCTATTTGACCCTAGTTGGGTGCTAAAAGAATGCTTCTGAGATGGTTATCTTATAATGTGTTTGTACACTTTGATTGTAACATTAACCTAGACATAAATAGGTTTTTGTTATCGTATATTTAATTTTAGTGTCATGTCTTTGTTATCGTATATGTAATTTTATTTCAAGGTTTCTGTTATTTTATCTTGTATTTCTGTAATCGAAATATAATATATATATATATATATATCGATGTTTGTCTCTTCAAATGGCAATGCATGTTTGGATATTTTACGTATATATGGTGCCCTAATAATTAATTATCTAGCGTTTTTTGGGTGGACGACGGTGTTTTTGTACCTATATATGAAATTATGCAATTGATACGAAAATTTTGTGACATTATTTGAGCATTAAATAAAGATCATAGGATTACTATTCTTTTCATCAGTAATGATCTTTATTGCAGTTGGCATGCAATGTATTTAAATTGCATGCATGCATGCATGGAAGTACGTTCTATCAGCCCCATCACTGTCGGTTTTAATACAAAACCAACAGTGATAGGGTTACATCACTATCGGTTTTATTACAAAACTAGCAGTGATGGACACTATCAGTGTCGGTTTTGTTTTTGACACCGGCAGTGATGTGCCTGCTCCCCTATAAAAGGAACCAAGAACATACACACGCACGCACCCTCACTTCACTCTGATTTCCCAATATCACGTACTCTCACTTCTTACTCTTTTCACTCTACGTGATTTGGTCATGGCTCCCGGATATTTCATTGCAGGTATATATATGTTCTCCTCCCTCACATTGTAGCTATGTATATATTTGCATTGATCTATAATTATTTAGTTTGCTACATTTTATATAATGAAACATATATTTATAGTCATATTTCTTGAATTTTATTAGGTGGGATGAACGGACCTCCCTACCACAAGAACCAGGTTTCCACCCTGGCGATGATCCATTTGATCCTGATGTGGCCATTCCAAACCACCCTATTCCAGCTATCGTATGAAATATTTTCCAACACCTTATTTTTGGATGCTAATTAATTAATAATTGTAGTTTAAATTCCGTAATAAGTGTTGTTTCATAATATGTATGGGCTCATTCAAATAATATCATTGTTGTATATGTCGTAGACGATAGCCCCGATAGAGTGGCTGCAAGCAGCACTTAGCTTGCTCATGGTGTCGGACATCGTTGAGAACATGGCATCTACTGATGATGGTCAAACTTGGACGTGTGAACTAAGCTTCAACATCCCTTTGAGGCTACCATCAGGGCATCAGGATTTTATTCGGTGGACGGGATCACAGATGCCTAGCAGGAGAAGCGCCCAGTTCTCTGCCATTTGCAATTGTTTGGTTGCCATCAGGTGCCCGATTTCTCGCACTTCAAGATAGAAGCTTTGCATGCTGGTGATGTCCCTGTTCCGCAAGTAAGCGAATACTAGGTGATCTACAACCAAATGGATGTGGTAAAGTCAACATCACTGATACCTGAGTCACGGTTATTTATTGTATTGTAATAACGATCTTTCATTTCTTGTTTTGCCCGCTTGCACGTGGTGCTCCATGATAGTACCTATGTTGCATTGGGCTTGTCAGACATTCTAGACCAAGCTATAGAGAGACTCGGGTATGATTAGGAGTACTGTACTAGGAACCTTGGCCAACACACTACTACAGGACACCAGTTCTACATAGGATTTACTAACAGGGCCAATGGTCGTTCAGTAGGGTACATGTATGGACGACCATGTCACCAGTCTTTTGAGGCAGGAGAGAGTGCAATCGTACAGGCATTGACCTTTATCGATAGCTGTGGTTACAGAATCCATGACATCAATTACCATGCTTGGATGCAAATGTATGGTGTTGCGCATCCACCCCTCATTAGTGTTTGTTTAGGTTTAATTTGTAAGGTTTAAGTTTAATTCGGCTTGTGTTTGTCTTGTAATTCATGTGTTGTGGAACAAGAACTCTAAATTTCGGTACCATATTGGTCTCAAACTTTTTCTCAGGCTTGCACGTGCCATGGATGAATGAAACACCAATTTTGGGATTTTTCTGAGATGGTTTGGTACTTTCTCCAATTTAATTGAATTTTCATGTGACATCACCGATTAATTAGAGGTTGAACTGAGCCTACCCTCAAAATGATCCAAAATGGTGCCAAACTTTTCCATGGGGTCTTATGTGCCCTAGGGACCAATTTTTGGTCAAGGTGGATGCAAAATGCTAGTTGGCCCAACATGTAATTAGGCCTCTTTTGTCCCTTTTAGCACAAAGAAAAATATAATAATAATAAAGAAAAAATAATTAGAAAAGGCTAAGATCTTGTGTGGGGCCATAATTTGGGTGTACATGCTTGCAAAAAAAATTTGAAGCCATTTGGACATAGACGCTACATACCTACTTCACAAACCTATAGAAGTCGTCTCATGTACAGTGACTAAACACCTAGGTTCCCATGGTTTCTGTGGTTCATATGCATTTCGGTGTCGTACTAGTCTCAAACTTTTTCTCAGGCTTGCAGTGCCATAGGTGAAGGAACCACCAAGTTTGGGATTTTTCTGAGATGGTTTGGTACTTCCTGCTGTTTAATTGAATTTCCGCGCGACGTCACCGATTAATTAGAGGTTGAACTAAGCCTACCACCGAAACGATCCAAAATGGTGCCAAACTTTTCCACAGGGTATCATGTGCCCTAGGGACCAATTTTTAGTAGAGGTGGATGCAAAATTCTAGTGTGTCCAACATGTAATTGGGCCTCTTTTGTCCCGTCTAGCACAAAGAAAAATATAATAATAAAGAAAATGATAGAAAAATCTAAGATCTTGTGTGGGGCCATAATTTGGATGTACATGCTTGTAAAAAAATCAAGCCATTTGGACATAGGTGCAATAGGAATATAAATGCGTGAATTTATTCAGTTTTAAAAAGAAAAAGATTATATATCATCATCACTGTCGGTTTCACAAACCGGCAGTGATGGGCCCAAAACTAACAGTGATGACAAGTATCACTGTCGATTCATTGTTGAAAACTAGCAGTGATATCTATATTTCTAATATTGAAATAAAAAATTGTGCCAAGCCCTCGGGTTCAAGCGCGTGTCTCGAGGTCCAGACTGCGCGGCATTAACCGCTGCGGTAATCTAGGGAGTTCATTAGGTTTTGTATTTTTTTTCTTTTTGTCCTATTATAACGCACTATTTAAATTAGAAAATAAGAAACAAAAAAGTTTGGCCCACCAGGACTTCGAACACGGGTCTCAGGGTTGATAGTGTGCGGCCTTAACCACTATGGTAGTGTAGGGAGTTCGTTAGGTTTAGTTTTTTTGTTTTTTATCCTGTTCTAATGCACTATTAAATTATAAAATAAAATAAAAAGTTTAGCCCGCCTAGGATTCGAACTCGAGTCGTAGGGGCGAGATTGCACGGCCTTAAACGCTGCGTTAGGATAGGGAGTTCGTTAGTGTAGGTTGTCTTTTTGTTTTTAACCTTTCAAACAAACCGGCAGTGGAGTTCCACATCACTGCCGGTTTGTCTTTGGCACCGACAGAGATGCTACATCATCACTATCGGTTTATCGTTGGCACCGCAGTGATGTGCCATGAGTATATAGCCTAATGGCACGGGGTGAAATTTTTCTAAGCCATTTGAACCCTGCGCCATCCACTTCCTCCAAGCCGATCGAGCACCACCACCCCCCATGCCACCGTCTGTCACCCCCGTGCCACTGTCCGCAGCCCGAGCGCCCTCATCTTCTTCAATGCCGACATCCACGTGTCCCCATGCGGCCTGCGGTAGCGAGGAAGACGCATGACGCTGTCCTCCACACCATCATCCCCCACCCCCGGTCCTCCACGACCCCTCCCACCACGACGCTGGCAACTCCCAACGCCGGCAACCCCCAACACAGCATGGATTTGAAGGAGTGTGCGGACAGTGGCCTCCCCAACCAATAGGGTGACCACCTCCCTCATTGCGCCCCTTAGGTGTTCGATGGATTACTGCTAACAGTCGCTGCCGCCCTAGCCACACCCATTTTGTCGTCTTCCTCCACGCCGATGGAGCTCTACCGCCACCCACGCTGCCGTCCACAGCCATCGCGCCATCCTCTTCTTCAACGCCTGACGCCATCCCTACCACGCTAGCGCCCTCTTCTTCCTCTACGCTACTGGAGCACCGCCACCGCCCTCATCTTCCTTGTCACCCCATGGTACTCCACGATGCAGACTATGCCCCCACTACCACACCTGCATCTCCTAAGACCGAGGCCCTTAGGAGTGCGTGGAGAGCTTCTACTTCCCCCCACGATGAGTGTGTCTGGCACTACCCCTTAGGTGTTCGTTGAAATGCCCGTGAGGATGACAATAGCTTATTTATCCCATTTTCTCTTGATTTCGTGTAGAAACACTTTAAATTTCCTTAGTATCAAATGTTCTTTGATCCATGGTGAATAAATTAGCTTAAAACACTATGGTCATTTGAAGCATGGTTGAATACATACTAGTGCTCAAACATACATGGAAATGAGTTAGATGTTGAAATTCATGATTTTGTTGTTTTGGAAATTGAAGTTTGAATGTTTGAATATAGTCTACAACTTTGCTCGATGCACTAAACTTAGTTTGCTTGGTCTACAACATGTTTGAATAACATAGCACTATTAACCTATTTTGGTTAAATGTATAGGCAACCATGGCATGGTATGCAGTGCATGTTGATCGGGTGCCTGGGATCTACCTGACCTGGGAAGATTCCTATGCTCAAGTCAATCAATACCCAGATAATTGTTACAAAAAATACAACACAGAAGCTGAAGCTTTGAGGGCCTACTATGGTCCAATGAGTGCAAACCATGGCCATCCGCCGGCACTAGAGATTGAAGAGGAGCCACCCGTCGGAGATATGAAGATTAGGAGAATTGCTCCTTGGTCTTGGAAAGAAGCTATGCTTTTGTTTATGGTTATGGTCCTTACTTTTCTTATTTGGAAGTTGATGTAGGCTTTGTTTCGTAGAACAGTAGGTGGACTTTGTTGTATGGAGCCAATCAAACAATGCATTTGTTGTACGTGAACTGTATGTGGACTTATTATTAGACTTTGAAACAAATCTCTATTAGTTGGGTAATATATATATATGCATAAATGCTACAAGTAGTTGTACATAGCCAAAACTAACCACAATCATGTCACAGCCATGACTCGTCGTCACCCAAGAACTGAGGCAACAAGAAGCGGCTGATATCGGTGGGACGGGAGAGCAGCATGATCTAACAAATGGTGGCCGTAATAATCAGGATGGTGAGAACGAGGTACCATGGACCCCTACCACTCTTCTCGAGCTGGATCAAGATGACCAAGTAACTTAGGTATCATGTGACTAGGTAGCCACACATGCTAATTAATTGAGAGTCTATTAGCTTACTTAGTGTCTCTAGCAGGAGGTTCAGCCGACCGAGTAGCCAAATGGTTCGGGTAGCAGCAAGGCTAGAACCAAGCGAGGCGTGTCATAGCTTCCTATAGCTAGGAATGCACACTGGCACATCACTGAGTTTGACCAAGTCGGGGAGCTGCTCGCACCTAAAAAAGTTGCGGCCAAATTCAAGACTGTCATCGGGGCACTTGTAAGGGACTACATCCCGATTAAGTACAGGAAGTGGATTGGGAAAGTTGATGACCCATGGAGGGTTCCCGAAAGTGAGAAGGATGACATATGGGAGAAATGGATCCCATAGTATTTCACTTTCCCACAGGACTATGACAAGGAGCAAGTCAAGAAAAAAGCAAAAAGACATGCTTCAAGACTTTCAATGGGACATTGTACAAGAAATTTATCCTCGAGGATGAATAGCCAAATTGGGATGGTGGAGAGTATGCCAAGCAGAAGGACTTCTGGCAGAAATTCAAGCAATACAAGCAATCCGAGGAGTACTTCGAACTAAGCAGGAAGAATAAGGAGAACTTGCTTAAAGCGATGAATCCTCATAAACTCGGCTCTCGTAGCTATGCTAGTAAGATGGATGAATTTGACAGGGAACTTGAGGTGGTGGAACACCTTGGCATTGAGCCTGAGACTGCCAATTGAGAGCCTAGATCGATATATTTCTGTATGGCGAGGGTGGTACACCACGGCCTAGATAGGAGCTTTAGCTCCACAAATCTAGCCATGAGCAGCCTCATCTAGAGGATCTCTAGGGTAGATGATGAGGTGAGGAAAGGGACCCACAGTACTAATAGGGAGAATAATGTGCTCACCCAAGCACTTAGAAACAAGGAGCACCCTGGTTGACTAGAGGAGCCGGTCTTGTTCCTCGGAAAATAACATTTGAGGAAGAATCTTGCACTTATCAGAGCCGCTCGAGGGGTAGAGCGGCACAAGAGGCAGAGTATATGAGGGTTGTGAAAGAGATGGAAGACAAATTCAAAAAAATAGATTGATGAGAGGGTTCAAGAAAAAGTCAATGTACTTATGTCATCCATGGGATTAGGAGTAGTACCACAAGAACTTGTTTCAACTAGCTTTAGCACATAGTTCAGGGGTCGCAGTAGCTGTGGATTGACCCTACTCGATGATGAAGAGCCGAATGTGCCTCATCCGGTGGACAGCATCACTGAACCCGTCAATGTCAAGCTTTACATCCATCAGTAATGGACAACTGACAAGGTGGCGGTCGGCTAGGCCTGACCTATGGGAGATTGGACCATTAATGGCCACCCAATTCCAATGGGGTATGCCCATGTTAGCATTGATACTATACTTGATAAGAAGTATAACAAGATGCAGATTGATTACACCGCACAGGAAGACAGGTAATGCCTTGTTTAGAACAAGGGCGCTCATGTGGCCTGGCATAAGCACTTCACTAAGCTTGATCACCAGTTGTCTTCGGATGATGATGAGGACGATGGTGAATCTTCGCCGCCCAGAGATGATCACTCACCATCTCCCAATAGAGGAGATCACACTACCTTCCTAGTTCCTCACCACCAGCCTCGAGAAGACAAAAGTCTCCTTCTCTTCCTCCCCGTCCTCCATCTTCATCAGCCCCAACAAAAGAGAAGACTCCTCCTCCCTCTTCATCACCCCCGAGAAAACATAATTCTCGCCGTCCTCCTCCTCCACAATAGCCAAAAACAAGACTAAGTCATCCTCGCAGTCATAGAAAAGGTCCTCATATTCGGTCACTAATGCTCCCAAAGTGGACCAACAAAAAAAGAAAAGGACAATGAGTGGCAACGTTACAAACTTGATGAACCAAGAAAAGCCAGAAGTAGCCACCAAGGAAGACAAAGTTAGATTCTAGAATCTATTTGCCTCACAACCTAAGTGGAGGGTGCAGTCTGAATTCAAATAGGCAAATAGAGAGTAAGCACAATCAATTAAGAGTCAAAAAAATACACCATAAAGATCAAAGGAAGATAAACAAGATTATCGAAGACAACCCCAAATTAACCAGGGATGATGTCGCGAACATATATTATGATTCACTATATGAGACGGCAAGACCGACAATGCAGTTTCAAAGAGGCAATTTCTTGGTGGACGAGGAGTATAAAAATTTGACAACATATAAGCATGACTTGCAGGATTATTACATGGCCCAAGCACTTGAGATGGGGTAGGCGGGTTTTGAATATATTATCCGCCCGCTGCATGTTTTCCATTATCCTAATTGTGGGGGGTACGACCCCGAATACCCATGGCAGACCACATGGGCTGCGCCCCTAGGGGTGGCTCAGCCCACAAGAAGAAGCCTTGCAAGGCACGACTCTGCTCGGCGCCTTCCGCAAGACATCAGGAAGATATCCTGAAGATACTACGAGATCTGTTAGGATATGTATGATCCCAAGATTCCTGTAATCAGTTATTACTTTCTGGTTATCTCTTAGATCTAACCGACTTGTAACCCTGCCTCCCAGACTATATAAGGCGGGCAGGGACCCCCTCTAAAATCACGGCATATCATACGATAGCTAATACAAACCAACATACCACAGGAGTAAGGTATTACGTCATACTGACGGCCTGAACCTGTATAACTCATGTGTCTCTGTTGCCTTCTTGTTCTTGATCTCGCGCTCCTCTACCGATCAATCTACCTTCGTGGGATAGCCCTCGGAGGACTGCCGACGATAATCTGTTGACAGTTGGCACGCTAGGTAGGGGTTGTGCGTGCTATTTTCTTGTCGAACAAGATGGTTTTTTCCGTAGGCTCTTCATCCCTTCCACAGCCCGGCCAAATCTTCACGGTCGGATCCATCTCGTGGATCATCAATGCTGACGGAGTCAGAGAGCTCCTCGAGCCAGAGCAGATCAGTTCTGCGCTGACCACCCCTTCACCTGCAACTGCAGATCCGATCTCAGAGGTGATTTCGAGGTCTCTTTCGGCAACAACTCGTCGTCCGCTTCCTCGCTACCAGAGGAGGCCGATCAACAACGATGATCTGATCGAGTCCATCGATCAGGTCGGACTGAAGCTCACCGATTGTCTCTCCATCGCCGAATCGGCACTGGACACTCTGGCTCAGCGCCGACCACCCTCCGATCTGGATCTATCGAAGGGTGCTCGGGAAGCTACAAGGGCTATGGCCCCACCTTTTGGATTCTCCAACACCGCCGCTGCTTACCAGCATGCCCTAAGGGGCAGACTCGCCGACCAGATCACCGTCTAGCTCCCGCCGGTTGTCAACACGCTACACTTAGGCTGGAGCCCCGGGGTGCACCTCCAGACCATCCCGGAAGAAACTCTGGGCTCTGAGTCTCAGGGCTCTACGGAGACCCTCGTCGAAACCCTCTTCGATCAGTTTCTCCCCCCACCCTTCCGGGGTGGCGCGTTCTTCAACGTCAGCATCGATAGCCCACCTCAGAATGGCAAAACCGAGGAGGAGCACGCTGCTCGAGAGAACCAAAACGTCAACCGCGCACAGCGGTGAGAAAACGAGGTAGCCATCGCAAGGGCCGAGGCTGCTCGGAATAATCGGCTTGACTCTCAAGGAAGACTGCTCCCGCTCTACCGCGACCTTGACGAAGAATTTCTCCGTGTCGATGGCCACGACGTCTTCAAGACTCCTAGCGCCAATTTGGCAGTAGCCGCCAACGAGCTCGCTCGTTTCCCTCAAACACCCGAGCTCACCAAGATCGCCGCCATGCTTAAAGCGGCTCACTGTCAGGTCAATGAGATCCATGAGGATCAGAGACCTTCGTGCTCTACGAGTACGATTCACCGATCAGCTGCGCTGAGGTCCAATCGCCCCCAAGTCAAAGTCGTTTCACCGACCAGTCATTACCTCTCCAAGGGGGACCCAGGGGGCATCACGCCGAACACCATCGCCAACATGACCAGGAGGTCGAACAGGATGCTAGAGTACATCATAGCAACCTCCGGGATGCACGGCAGCGTATCGAGCACCGTCGCTTTGGTCGCCATGAAGACGAAGTACGTCGCCGCCAGGATTACAAAAGGGAGTACGGCAACCTGGACTCAGCCCTCGAGCCTATCCCCGACCACAATGCCGCAGATTACGGTGTCGATAATCCTGAGGGGCCTCCGGCTTTCACAAGGGCACTCCGAACGCTTCGATGGCCCCATGGTTTTAAGATCACCGGGGTCGAGCCCTACGAAGGAAGAATGAACCCAACTCAGTGGCTGCAGGCTTATGCCACTGCCGTCCGTGCCGCCGGAGGAGACACCAGCGTTATGGAAAATTATCTCCCCGTCATGCTCATGCCACCCGCCATGAGTTGGTTCACCAGCCTTGCGCCCACTACAAAAAATCGAGGCTTGTATGACAAACCGGAACTGTCATGTAAAGTACAGAAATTGTCATAAAAAGTACTTTATGACGAAAAAGCAGCGTCACGCCGGTCGTCATATAACGACCGTCACATAATGTACCTCATGACGATTTTATGGGCCACCTGTCACAAAATGTCAAGACCTTTTGTGACTGGTAACGTTCTATCGTCACCTATTGTTACCTTTTATGACGACTATAACTGTCACATATTGTTTAGTCAACGCATCACATAATGTACGAACCGTCACAAATGGTACGTGGGAGGACAGGTTATTATGACAATAGGGTAACGTCAAATATTGTGAGCCCAACATTTCCAGCCCAGGCCCATATTATGGGCTGACCCAATTGAAACAATAATAAACCATATAACCAATTCCATAATATCATAACGACCATACAAAGGCGCATGTTCCAGAATACATGTTTCCATACAAAATTACAACAAAAACATGAACACAAAATGATCCAGCCAACTAAACAAATTCTAGCAGCTAGCGTCAAGTTCCAGCCAGCACCTAGAGCCAAGTTCTTGCACCAAACAAGTTCCAGCCAGTAGCCAACAGCTAGCGCCAAGTTCCAGCCAACAGCCCAGCAAACAACGCCCATGACCCTATCTGTTATCTGAAAAGAAACAATGAAGAGGAAAAATGTACTATGCAAATGCTAACTAAAAGAATCACACTTTCCAATTGTTGGCATATTCAATTGTGTTTGAATGATCTAGATAAAAAAAATTTAAGTGAATATTGGTTAGCAAATTTCACTAAATAAATCATAGGACAGATCAAAACATGCAGGTATGTCATACGACTTTTTATCCTGTTTGGCTAAGCAATAAGTTGCAGAAACACACAATACTATTATATTGTAAAGAAACAATTCTTTGCATCATTCGAGCAAGAGGCAAATTATCATGGCCAAAGCAGCATATCCTTCAATGGTATTATCAATCAATTTATTTGCATTTCTACATAACAAGCAGAGCCTGTCACTATAAGCAGAAAAAACCAACAATATTCAACATGACACTAGACATCTGTTACCACACAAATTTAGCAGACTTGGTGACTTACGAGCTAATTCCAGCTGTAATAGAATTTGGGAATAGACCTGAATCAATATACACATCTATTACCACACAAATTTGTAGTAAAGCAGCAAGACAAATGAAGGAAAATGTAAAATAACAGATGTAATGAAATTTGAGGAAATAACTAGATCCATAAAGTAACCGTTAAAACCACACAATTTATATTAAAACAGGAAGATAAATGCAAGTACAGGGACAATGGACAGCAGTAGGCAATTGTGATTGACATAATAGAAGTACTCAGTAGGGAAATCTTTGAAGCTGCAAAGTTACACCCAACTAAATAATGCAAAGATAGAAAGTCACAGGTGACACCACTTGCTTGATTCATTCTAGAATCATTTCTTTCTTTCTATTGTTCCTTGCAAAGTTCACCTAAATGGCTTTCCCTATATTGGTTAGAAAAATTACTTCACTAAAATGACACTTTTCATGGAGCAGGACTGCAAGAGATATTAGATTGAGTAGGACAACCGCTGGACATGGAAAAATGAATGAGTAAATATGATTCATCTTGCGTCACGAGATAAGAAAATATACAATCAAGTAAAGGATAAAAGAAATCATCCAATTGGTCTCCAAGTTGATGGCATAGGAAAGTCAGAAAAAAACTGCAGAAGCAAGCAGAGGAGTCACCCAAAAAAAATAGAGCAAACTAAAGTTAGGCCAGCCCCTATCCTTTCTCCAATAGCCCAAGGACTAAACTGTGATAGTAGTTATGTGAAGTTAAAGATTGCGCTGCCTTTGTGCCAATGGAAGCATAAGCAGCAGCAACCAAATGAACGCTAGAGACAGTAGTGACACTAACGCTGCAACAGGGCATGACGAGCAACTGTGGTAGAGTGGCCATGGAAATTGACCTGTGAATGCACCTGTGCGATGCAGTCAAGGGAGTAGACGACACAACTAATCATCACCTTGTCTAGAACCAGCTTGCCTCTGAGGGTTTCTTCGTATGCACACCGCCGCAGGCCACAGATATCCATTATCTTAAGCATTATAGAACCTGCAGTCATATACTTATCCATACAAAATCATCACTGTTAGTACCAGTTTTTTTTCCCAGATGCATAATTCATCTGGCAATGTATTACAATTTAAAGGAAATAATATGTAGCTAAATTTTAATGACAGCTGATTTAATTCTCATAGGAAAAAAAAGAGTCAATCAGATGTGAAATTTTTTAGAAAATAATCTTGCTAGGATTAACTGTTTAAGAGAAGATTCATATAGTGATCATAATATTTGGACAAATTATACTAATTTATCAGATGAAGCAACCATCTTAAAAATGTAGCATAGATTATATTTTATAATCCAAGTATGACATTAAGCAATGGGCTACACTTCTCACCATTACCAAATAAGTAACACAAGGGCAGACCACTGAACAGCATCAATGCTTTGTTGTCATATATAGATTAATAAGATGTATACCCAATCAAAATGAGAATAGCGTGTATCGACATTAATGGTCACATCCATAATCAAGTTTTTTCTCTGGTACTGAAAAGCCAGAGATCTCAGTGAAGAACAACACAGGCATAAAAAAATCAATCATCATCTGCTAGCTTTCCCATTTAAAAAGAACAATGAATTTAGTGGAATCAGGTGGAATAAGTTCATGTTCATTAGGTTAATCTAAAATGACTTATCGGAATGTCATTGCTTTGATGGGTAGCCAAAAAAAAATCTAATATGAAGAAAGCTACAGACTATATAGTAGTGTCTCAATCTACATGCATGATAGTCTCAAATTTGGATCTGGAGCGCATGACCTAGAGCAAGCATAGAAAGAAAATGAGTGTGCAGGGATAAAAATTGGAGAGTACTTGTACCCCCTATTATTGCAGTTTGTTATCAGTCGAAAGGATTGCAAGAGGATCGATAGTTACCTCAGAAAGGATAACGTGAAGACGCAAAGTGGATACATTGGCCCATGGTGTTTGAAGAGCAATACTCTGAGGCACCCACTTAGTTTATAGAGCCTGTGAATGCATCCATTCAGTGCAGCATTCTGTTATGTATTCACAAATTAAATTGTAGCCTGTAAAATCAAAGAGATGCCAAGCAAAATAATGAGAAAAGCACCCAAAATATGTAAGGACAAATTCCACACGAACATACTGAAAGTTTGGCTGTGCAGGAAACATACATTAAGCACCCAATGATCCAGTGCTCCAGTGCAAATCAAGTAGACTAAGTTGGAACTATTGAAGATGTAGTTATAAGGAATATATATAGATTTTTTTTTCTACTTGTAACCACAAAGACGTAGTTCTAAATAAATAGCAATAATTGTCCAGAATATATCAAAAACAGAGTTTGGAAAAAATTGATGCATGTGTTTGTTCCAAGGACAGATAGCACGTTTGATACACTGTAAGAAGGCAAACAACACAGCAGTAGGCATAGGCCAAACCCTAGAGAATGTATTCATGGCAATATGGCGAGAAATCATGGAGACAAAAGCAAAATTAGAGAATAAGAGGAAACCGGGAAGAGGCACCTAGGGTTTCGCGTGGAGGGCGCCAACGCCGCAGCCACCGCGCGATGAGGAGGCCGAAGTCTGACCCGTCCAGCACGCCGCAACGCTGGAGGAGAGGGAAGGAGAGAGAGAGGGAGAGGAAGGGGGTAGGGGCGGGGGTGGGGGCGGCGGAGGTGGAGGTGGAGGTGGAGGCGCCAGCACGCGGCCTCGGCCGGGTCAGGCCGCTGCGCCGCCGCGGAGAGACGGAGAGACCGAGAGAGGGACAGAGGAGGCGAAGATATTTTTGGAGGCGCAGTAAAATCTGGTGGGATCAACCTCCACCGTTGATCTCAGAATCAAACGGTCAGAGGATATTGGGGTGACGTGGACGGCCTGGCCGCTCGGGAAGCTCTTCCGGCTTGTTTGGGTTAATTCTGGAGCCCTACGTGGCCCAATATTCATTTGTTTTTTTATTTTTCTATTTTCAAAGCAGATATGTTATATAAATATATTGAGTACCAAATGAATACAAATGAAAAAGTTGTAAATACAAAAATTATAGGATAATAACAAATTTCAAATAAAAAATATGTCAACAATATAACAATTGTTCACAAATGACACTTTGAAACTCTACTGTTTACTAACACTTTCTCAAATGAAAAAATGACCTATATAACAATTGTAGATCTTGATGAGTTCTAACACCTTTGTATTCAAAAGTTTTTCATCTGAGGTCATTTAGTGTCTCATTTGACAAAGTTTGACCAAGTCAAATTTTAAATTTAAAAAAAAATGACACTTTGACACCAGTTTTTGAAACTCTAAATTGTTTCAAATAGAAAAGTCATGAATACCAAGTTTGTTAAGCTCACCAAGATCTACATTTGTTGTTTTGGTCAACTTTTCATTTGACAAAGTTTGAACCATTCAAATTTTGGATTTTTAAATTTTGACTGCTCCAAACCAGTTTTCGAAACCCTAGATGGTCTCAACTAGAAAAGTCATGAATACCAAGTTTGTACAACTCATCAAGATCTACAATTGTTATATGGGTCATTTTTGCATTTGAGAAAGTGTTAGGAAAGTTTAGTTCTAAATTGACAAGTCTCTCGTATAGTTTCATAAACTCTATGTGAGATTCATGATTTTGTGACTAGTGTTTACTAACACTTTCTCAAATGGAAAAATGACCTATATAACAATTGTAGATATTGATGAGTTCTAACACCTTTGTATTCAAAAGTTTTTCATCTGAGGTCATTTAGTGTCTCGTTTGGCAAAGTTTGACCAAGTCAAATTTTAAATTTAAAAAAATGACACTTTGACACCAGTTTTTGAAACTCTAAATGGTTTCAAATAGAAAAGTCATGAATACCAAGTTTGTTAAGCTCATCAAGATCTACATTTGTTGTTTTGGTCAACTTTTTATTTGATAAAGTTTGAACGATGCAAATTTTGGATTTTTAAAATTTGACTGCTCCAAACCAGTTTTTGAAACCCTAGATGGTCTCAACTAGAAAGGTCATGAATACCAAGTTTGTATAACTCATCAAGATATACAATTGTTATATAGGTTATTTTTGCATTTGAGAAAGTTTAGGAAAGTTTAGTTCTAAATTGACAATAGTTTCATAAACTCTATGTGAGATTCATGATTTTGTGACTAGTGTTTACTAACACTTTCTCAAATGGAAAAATGACCTATATAACAATTGTAGATATTGATGAGTTCTAACACCTTTGTATTCAAAAGTTTTTCATCTGAGGTCATTTAGTGTCTCGTTTGACAAAGTTTGACCAAGTCAAATTTTAAATTTAAAAAAAATGACACTTTGACACCAGTTTTTGAAACTCTAAATGGATTCAAATAGAAAAGTCATGAATACCAAGTTTGTTAATCTCATCAAGATCTACATTTGTTGTTTTGGTCAACTTTTTATTTGACAAAGTTTGAATGATTCAAATTTTGGATTTTTAAAATTTGACTGCTCCAAACCAGTTTTCGAAACCCTAGATGGTCTCAACTAGAAAAGTCATGAATACCAAGTTTGTATAACTCATCAAGATATACAATTGTTATATAGGTTATTTTTGCATTTGAGAAAGAGTTAGGAAAGTTTAGTTCTAAATTGACAAAAGTTTCATAAACTCTATGTGAGATTCATGATTTTGGGACTAGTGTTTACTAACACTTTCTCAAATGGAAAAATGACCTATATAACAATTGTAGATATTGATGAGTTCTAACACCTTTGTATTCAAAAGTTTTTCATCTGAGGTCATTTAGTGTCTCGTTTGACAAAGTTTGACCAAGTCAAATTTTAAATTTTAAAAAATGACAATTTGACACCAGTTTTTGAAGCTCTAAATAGTTTCAAATAGAAAATTCATGAATACCAAGTTTGTTAATCTCATCAAGATCTACATTTGTTGTTTTGGTCAACTTTTCATTTGACAAAGTTTGAATGATTCAAATTTTGGATTTTTAAATTTTGACAGCCCCAAACCAGTTTTCGAAACCCTAGATGGTCTCAACTAGAAAAGTTATGAATACCAAGTTTGTACAACTCATCAAGATCTACCTTCTTTGTTTTGGTTATTTTTTCATATGACTTTGTTTGAATAGTTTGAATTTTAAATTTCAAAATATTAGAATTTCGAACATAATTTTAGGGTACTAAGTAATTTCAAATGAAAAAGTCATCAACAAGAAGATTGTAAAGCTCATTGACATCTACAAACTTCGTTTTGGTCATTTGTTCATTCGACAAAATGATAGTAACGTTGTTCACAAATTTTATAGATCTCTCTTATAGTTTCATAAACTATGAGAGAGATGTGTAAAATTTGTGAACAACGTTACTATAACTTTATCGGATGAACAAATGACCAAAATAAAAAGTGTAGATCTTGATGAATTATACAACCTTTATGTTTATGACTTTTTCATTTGAAATCATTTCGGGTTTCAAAATCTAGTTTGAAGTCGTTATTTTTTAAATTTAAAATTTGAATTGGTCAAACTTTGTCACAAGAAAAGATGACCAAAATCAATACATTAACTTGATAGATAATGATTTTAGAAAAATTTAGGAAAAAAATCATCACATTTGGAGTTAATATGTGTGAGAAAGACTAGTTACAAGTTTTAACCAGAAATTAAAAAGAGAAATCGTTCTTGATCATGATGAACAAGTGATTTATAAATTAAAAAAAAGAAAGAAAAAGAAAAAGACATCTCTTAGGCCTTCTATTTTAGGCTCGGCCTGCCTCCTTCCACCTGGGCCCCCTCTACATTTTTTACATGGGCCTAGGCCAAGCTCCGAGCCCAACTGTTATGGGTCAAGGCTCCACCTCGTACTGGGGTATTTTATGACATTGGGGGTCGTCATATTTGATAAAACATTCAGTGACGGTCTACTGTCGTCATATAAAAACTGTCTAAATCGTCAAAAATTCACAACCGTCAACCGACTCCTGCCGCTTGACAATTTGTGACGAAACTTGCTACCTTTATGTGACACAAGAAACGATGTCGTCATAAATACTTTTGGGTCTCATAATTTTATGACGACACATAACTTTTCATCATATTATGTTACATTATATGACGAAAACAGGCCTCGTCATGAGGGATTTTGTCATAAAAGAAGAATTTCTTGTAGTGGCCAGACTCCATCGGCTCATGGGAAGAGTTGAAGAAAGTCTTCACCGACAACTATATGGCCACGTGTACTCGACCCGGCATGAAGCATGATCTCAGCCGCATCAACCAGAAGCCATCCGAGCTCCTTCGCAGCTACATCCGGCGTTTCTCCGAGATGAGGAACTCTATCCCCAACATCACGAAAGCTAAAGTCATCACCGCCTTTATCCGAGGACTCCACCATCGTGAGCTTCGCTCCAAATTCAACCGTAAGCCGCCGACCGGTATTGGCGAGATGATAACCACCGCCAACCAGTATGCCGATGTAGAGGAAGCCGAGGTGCGCTTCAATGAGGATGCGGGCACTTAGCGACCACCTCATCGATACGACGATCCCCCCGACGACCGATGTCACAATGACCGCTGCCACGACGACTGTAGCTATCATCACGACAGCGGCCGTGATCGAACAGGAGGACATAGGCCAGGCCAAAATCACCGCCGCCGGCTAGAACACATCTTCACTGCCGCTAGTCAACCCTGCGCCAAGCGTAACTACGACGAGCAGTACCAAAAGATACTCGACGGCCCATGCCCTCTTCACAAGAACGCCAAACACAAGATGAAGGACTGCATCGGTCTAGCCAGGGAGTTCCAAGACAAGAGGCTCGACGACGACACCAACAATGGAATAGGAGGTCGCCGACCACCTAGGAAGAACAACAACGCCTTTCAGGACCATGATAAGGTGGTCGCTACCATCTTCAGGGGGGCTCGCCTCCACTGAGAGTCAAAGGGAACGAAAGCTTGCCGCTCGACGAGTGCTCGTCGTCGCTTCAGAAGAAACTATCGCTGACCCCAGCTATCGTCCATGGTCCGAGATCCCCATCACCTTCAGCAGGGCCAACCAGTGGGCAGACATACCATATATAGGGCATTTCCCCCTTGTCCTCGATGCAACCATCCAAAAGGTGCTATTCATAAAAGTCCTTGTTGGTGGTGGCAGTGCTTTGAACCTACTCTTCGCCGAAGCCCTAAGGGAGTTGGGTCTCACGATATCAGATCTCACACCCTCGGACTCCTCCTTTTGGGGTGTGGTACCTGGAAGGGCATCCAAGCCACTTGGAGAGATCACCCTGCCAGTATAGTTCGGTATGGCAAGCAACTATCGCATCGAGCATATCAACTTCTATGTCGCCAACTTCGACACCGCCTACCACGCCATACTTGGCCGGCCAGCTCTGGCCAAATTCATGGCCGTATCGCACTACGCATATTTGGTTTTGAAGATGCCTTCGCCTACCAGAGTCCTGGCTCTGTAGGCCAACCTTTCTGTCGCCTACGCCTGCGAGATAGAGAGTCTCTCCCTCGCCGAAGCCACCGACCTCTCCGTCCAGATGGCTAGCGTGGTCGCCGAAGCTCGGATAGTACCCACCGATGACATGGAGATTCTAGAGCTTGAGCTTCCCCACGCCTCCGCCAAGTCCAAGGAAATCAAGGAGGTTGGCCTCGGCCTCAATGATGCTTCCAAGACCGTGAAGATTGGGGCTCATCTTGACCCCAAATAGGAAAGCGCGCTCGTCTCCTTCCTACGTGCCAACGCCGATGTGTTTGCTTGGAAACCTGCAGACATGCCAGGGGTACCACAGGAGAAGATCGACCACTCCTTGAATGTCTCGTCGACCGCCAAACCAATCAAGCAGAAACTTCGCCGATTCGCGCCAGACAAGAAGGAGGCTATTAGTGTAGAAATAAAACGGCTCTTAGCTGCCGGGTTTATAAAAGAAGTGTATCATCCAGATTGGTTAGCAAACCCTGTTCTCATTCGAAAAAAGAATAAAGAATGGAGAATGTGCGTTGATTATACTGATCTTAACAAACACTGCCCTAAATACCCCTTCGGCTTGCCTCAGATAGACGAGGTTGTAGACTCTACCGCCGGCTGCGAACTACTCTCTTTCCTTGATTGTTACTCCGGCTATCATCAGATCTCCCTCAAGGAAGAAGACCAGATAAAGACGTCGTTCATTACACCTTTCAGAGCATACTGCTATAAAATTATGTCCTTCGGACTCAAGAATGTTGGGGCTACCTATCAAAGGGCCATTCAGATGTGCCTCCACCAGCAAATCGGCTGCAACATCGAAGCATACATCGATGACATGGTCGTCAAAACCAAGACCACCGACAACCTTATCGCCGACCTCGAAGAAACCTTCACCAATCTGAACAAGTACCGATGGAAGCTGAACCCTTCAAAGTGCATCTTTGGAGTTCCATCCGGTATACTGCTGGGCTACATTGTCAGTGCTCGAGGCATCAAGCCTAATCCTGACAAGGGCTCCGCCATCACCAATATGAAACGGCCAACATGTGTCAAGGATATACAAAAGCTTACAGGTTGCATGGCTGCTTTAAGCCGCTTCAAATCACACCTCGGCGAAAAAGGGTTACCCTTCTTTAAGCTCCTCAAGGCCTCCGAGCACTTTTCCTAGTCGGAGGAGGCAGACTCAGCTTTCGAGTAGCTCAAGTTGTTCTTGACAAAGCTGCCGATCATGACAGCGCCAAGGCCAGATGAGACTCTGCTCATATACATCGCCACCACTTCTCGCATCGTGAGTACAGCTATCGTCGTCGAACACGAGGAAGCCGGACACGCTTACAGGGTGCAACGTCCAGTCTACTTTATCAGTGAAGTACTCAATGAGCCAAAAACCCATTATCCTCAGGTACAAAAGCTGTTATACGCAATTCTGATAACGTCGCGCAAGCTCCGGCATTACTTTGAATACTACAAGATCGCCGTGGTCACTGAGTTTCCCCTGGGGGACATTCTTTGCAACAAAGAAGCCAATGGCCGCATCATTAAGTGGGCTATTGAGCTCGGCACCTATTCCATTGAATTCAGAAGTAGACCTACCATTAAGTCACAGGCGCTCGCTGACTTCATCGCTGAATGGACCGAGATCCAAGAGCCCATCGCCGTCACTTGCCCCGAGCACTGGGTGATGTACTTTGACGACGCCCTTAACATCAACAGTGCCGGTGCGGGCATTCTGTTCATTACGCCGACCAAGGATAAGCTACGCTATGTTCTTCGGATACACTTCCCGGCCTCCAACAACGCCATGGAATACGAAGCATGTCTCCATGGTCTTCGTATAGCCATCGCGCTCGGCGTCAAATGCCTCATGGTGTACAGGGACTCCACGTTGGTTATCAACCAGCTCAACAAAGACTGGTCCTGTTCCAGTGAGAAGATGGATGCATACTGCGCCGAAATCAGGAAGCTTGAAGGGAAGTTCTACGGTATCGAGTACCACCACGTGGTACGAGATCAAAATCAACCAGCCGACCAGCTCTCAAAAATAGGTTCGTCTCGCGCCGTGGTTCTATCGGGGGTCTTCGAGCAAGATCTCTTGGTGCCATCCATTAAAGAAGAAAAGGAAGTTGAGGAGGTTCCCCCAGCCATGCAGTTGGTACTTGCGGTGCCTTCGCCGGTCGCCGATTGGAGGGAGCAATTCATCAAGTACCTCACCAACTCTGAAGTACCCGCCGACAAGACCGACACCGAACGACTAATCCGCCGAAGTAAGCACTACGTGTTGGTAGATGGTAACTTGATGAGGAAGAGTGCGAAGGAAGGGATATTGCAGAAGTGCGTCCCTCAAGACGAAGGAGTGAAGCTGCTTCATGAAATTCATTCTGGTTCTAGTGGCAATCAAGCGGCCTCGAGAAACCTGGTCGGCAAAGCTTTCTGAGCTGGCTTCTACTGGCCCACGGCCATCTCCGACGCAGAAGACCTCGTCCAGCGCTATGAAGGATGTCAGTTCTTCGCCAAGCAAATACATGTACCGGCACAGCAATTGCAGACCATCCCAGCTTCTTGGCCTTTCACATGCTGGGGACTGGACATGATTGGGCCCTTCAAGCCAGTGCCAGGAGGTTTTAGGTATGTATACGTCGCCATTGATAAGTTCTCCAAGTGGATCGAGTACAAACCGCTCATTTCAGCTACTGCAAAGAAAGCAGTCGACCTCTTTGAAGATATCATACATAGGTTCGGTCTCCCAAATAGCATTATCACCGACCTCAGAACCACGTTTATCGGTCATCATTTTTGGGATTTCTATGAAGGCCGGTGCATCTCCGTTAAGTACGTTTCCGTTGCTCATCCTAGAGCTAATGGCTAGGTTGAGCGGGCTAAAGGTATGATCCTTGACGCCCTCAAAAAGAGGCTATATCAGAAAGAAGAAAAGCATCCTGACAGATGGCTCAAAGAACTACCGGCTGTGGTCTGGGGACTGCACACTCAAGCTAGTCATAGTACTGGTGTGTCTCCATATTTTTTGGTCCACGGTTCAGAGGCCATACTACCAGCAGATGTTGCCTTCCGGGCACCCAGGGTGAAAAATTATGTTGAAGAGCAGGCCATGGCAGTTCGGACAGAGGACATTGACCGGGCCGAGGAAGAATGCCTGATCACCTGTGTCCGCACAACCAAGTATCTAGAAGATCTACGAAGGTACTATAACCACAACGTAAAAGGTCGTTCATTCGCTGTTGGCGACCTTGTTCTCCGTAGAAAACAAAAGACCGAAGGGTTGCACAAGCTTTCTTCCCATTGGGAAGGGCCCTACGTCGTCAAAGAGGTCACCCGACCAGGATCTTATCGCTTATGTGACTTAGATGGGATTGATGTTCCAAACTTATGGCACATCGAGCACCTTATATGTTTCTACCCTTGAAATGCTCCAGATATGTACTCTCCATTTTATGATGAATAAAGTTTCGGTCTCCATAATTTGTCTCTATTTTTCCCCTTTAACTTTCGATCTCCACGTACGGTCGCCGAAGCATTACGATACTCCATAATGATCTCCAAAATCGCCGAACGGATCTCTCCAAAAATCGCAGAACGATTTCTCCAAATCGCCGAACGATTTCTCCAAATCACCGACCACGATTTCTCCAAATCGCCGAACGATTTCTCCAAAACACCGAACACGATTTCTCCAAAACGCCAAACACGATTTCTCCAAAATGCCAAACACGATTTCTCCAAAACGCCGAACACGATTTCTCCTAAACACCGACCACGTTTTTTCCAAATTGCCAGACTCAATTTTTCCAAATTGCAGAGCATGTTTTCCATATAGCGAAAATGTTCTTTGATCGGAGAGTAACATTTTTTCTTTGTTCTCTTCGGAGAAGACCCAGTCTTCGACATCTCCCTACACGTACCATGGGCTCTGCGCTCTACGTCACGGGTGGTCGGCTGAGGTTCCTGGGTCATGTCTGTTACTCCTACACGTGCACGAGCTCTGCGCTCGACGTTATGGACTATGGGCTGGCCAAGGCCATAGGGACCAGCAGCAAGCCCACTGGTTGGATGTTACTTAAACTACGCATAACTGCGTCCGTTTTGAAACTTCAAAGATTATTTCACCGAATTATAAGCAAACTGCATATATTGCATATACGAGCACCTAATGACAAATATTTGATAAGTGTTTGTTTCTTGCGCTTTCGCGCTTTCTAACCATACTGTCAAGATATTACGGATGATGTCCACCGAGGAGATCTTTATGCTTCGCCACTACCATCATTCTCTCCGAACAGGTATATATCGCCGGCCAACTTTTTCGCCGCGTCCTCCACCTCATCTTCAAGCCGCTGGGTCTCCACTTCGCTCAGTCCTTCGGCGTACCCACCCCCTATCGCCTCCAGGTCAGTGTCTGGATAGTGGGACCGGACAACAGCAAGGGCGTGGGTAGCGGCAGTAACAATGGCATCGTGGTTGAAGCTTTTAAAGCTTTCCCACGCCGTCTTGCATCTTTCGATGATAATATCCAGGCGAGGTGGCCTACCGTTGGTATGAGGAGCAGTTTCTGGTTCGATGCAGTCGAGCACTGGTCTGATTCCAACAACTATGCCGTCAAATTTATTCCTCTGGGTATGGGCGTCTTGCTCCAACACATCAAATTGTGCCTTGACCCTCCGACGGTAGTCTGCATGCATTTTGAAGTTACATCAGGGAAGACATTAACCTCAGCAGAAAACCCAATCATGGGGTACTCACCGTCTAGCTCCTCGGTCAGTTTGTTCGCTCGCTCTGTCTCCTTCGCTTTCTCCTCCCAGAGTTGTTCGAGGGCCTGGCGCAGCTGACTGAGCTCCGCATCTTGTTCTACAAGTATATCATTCATCAACAAAAGTAAATGTATCCGGCTATGTGAGGCATTTTTGTGGATCGAACGTACCTTTTTCTCCTCAGAGACTTTTTGCAGCTTTTCCAATTGCTCGGAAGCATCTTTCAGTTGTGTGGAGGCAGTGATCAGCTGCTTGGACTTGCTCCGAAGTTGTTCTTTCATAGTCGCCAGTTGTCCAGACAGGGTCCCCTTCTGGTATTCTAGGTCCCATGCGTTGGACTCCGCAAGGTCTTGCTCGCGCTGGGCCCTTTGAATATTCTTCTCCGAAAGGATCATCGTCTCCTTGAGTTTTGTGTTCTCCTCGACGATGGGCTCCATCCTCTTAATCAACTGGTAATGGTGCTCGACAGTTCGAGTGATCCCCTGCAAATGCACAATGACAATGACAGAAGGAAACAAACAATGACAACGAAGAATTTTCAGGATTCAGTATCAACCGCGATTTGTTTTACTACTCCACCGAGGGCGGATTTCAGCCTCTTCATTTCTCTAGGGGTGTCCTCTTCCTCGACAACTACCACTTCGTCACCACGCTTGTGTAGGATTCGGACGGATTGGGTTCGAGGCTCATCACGAATGATCTCCTCGACCTCGTCCTCCTCTTCCACTGCAGTAGGGCTCACCGTAGGGGGGCTCCGTGGTCGGATAGTGGGTCTGAGCATGACATGCGACCCTTCCGGGGGCACCGTTAGCTCCTCGGGCACCCCTGGTCTCACCGACCCAGACTCTGCCGCCTCGCTGGCCACTACAGTTTCAGCTCCTGAGGCTCTGGCGCTACTCGATGTTGCTTTGGGCATCATTGCCAAGCCGACCTCTGCTGATGCCGGTCCCTCACCGTCTCTAGCTCCACCTGCAGCGGTTGTTTTTTGTTCCACCAATCCCCGAGCACTAGGGGACCATGACATGGGGGCGGCAGGCACTACCTTTGCCTCGGGATCAGCTTGAGACTGTTTATCAGTCTGGGCGGATGACTTCGGATCCTCCATGTGTTTTGCGCTGCATCCGAACATTTGGTCAATCGCCCAAAAAACAGAGATCAAATAGCAAAACAATAACAATGTGAGGTTACTTACCGTTTGGTCTGCTGGTGTGCTTTTTTGAATCGGCGAGGCCTGTTCGAGCCCCCGGGTGTGGCTTTGGGGTCGACCTCCGTGTTATCGGGTGGAGGTCTATCCTCCTCTATAGTTGGTCTATGCTCCACTTGTTGTTCTGGTGTTTGCTCCGCCTGTACCACTGGGTTTCGCTCTGTTTGATGCTCGGGGACTCCCGTCGCCTGCTGCTCGAGGACTGTCGTCGCTTGCTGCTCGGGGACTTCTTCGCTTCCCCTTGGTTGCTCCTCCATGCGTGTTCTGCGTGAAGTTATTTGCACGCTGGGGGGAGGGGGAACTGTATTTTCATCGTCATCAGACCACTCCATCACCATGGCCCTCCGCGGACGGCTGGTCTGGTCACCGCCTAGTGATATACCGCCCAGTCTGCGGGGAGCGGCCGCCGCCGTTTTCCTCTTCTTCCCGGCCGGCTCGTCTGCCGCTGCCTGTTTACCCCAAGATTTCTACGATAACGGGGGGGGGGACACGCCGTATGATCAACATCCGAATCTTTGGATTCTGATGAGATACTGATGGGACTTTCTTTAGCATTTTCTGTTGGTCAGGCATCCACCGCTGGCGGCCATTCAGCTCTCGGCATGTCTAAAAAATATACTGCTCTGTCCTGCGAATGGATCTTTGCATAAGTAAGTCAGTTCCCTGCTCGGCAAATCGACATTTGGCCAATGACGGGTAAGATGATTACCTGAGGAGGTGGGTTGGTATAGTTGAAGGCCTTAGTTTCTTTCGGCCAGCTAAATGAGGCGCTGGAGGTGAATAGTTCTATGGCGTGACCTATCACCTCTTTCTTTGACAGCTGTTCAGGTCTCTCCCGGGTTTCGTCATCATCGCCCTTGTAGTCAAAAGTAGGATAGGCCCTTTCCTTGCAAGGCTGGACACGGCGTACTATGAAGCTTGCTGCCACAAGTTCACCTCTCAACTCCACACTTTGAATCAGGTCAAGGAGCTCCTTAACTTGCTCCATGTCGACACTTCTTGGTCTCTCCGACCAGCTTCTTTGGTTCTCCGGGATATGGTGCACGTCGCAGCAGATGGCCGGGTGGTTCTGTTTCATGTAAAACCATTTGGCATTCCACCCTTTCAAGGAAGTGTTCAGTGGTACGCTGATATAACCGCTGGCCATTCCATCCCGGAGCTGCAGATATACACTACCAACCACCTTGGAGTCGCCGCCGCCTTTCTTCTTTAGCCAAAATAAATGTCTAAAGAGGTTGAAGTGTGGAAGAATCTCAAGAAACGCCTCATAGAAGTGAATAAAGATCGAGATGTGTAGTATAGTGTTGGGGTGGAGATTGCACAGACTGATCGACCAAAATACCAATAGATCTCGCAAGAAAGGATGAACAGGGAACCCTAATCCATGCCAAAAATAATCTTCAAAGACTACAACTTCATCGGTGTTAGGCATTGGAAAGGGCTCACCAATGGCTGGACGCCATCCGCCAATGACGTGGTCAGGAAGCACATCCGCTGTCACCATTCTTTCGAGCTCCGCTTCTCCGGTGCACGACGGCGTCCATTCTTTGTCGCGGCTGGCTCCGTTTCCCGCTTTCTTTGGGCTTTTTTTCTTCGGGTTCGCGGCTCTCCTCTTCGGCGCCATTGCTCAGATCTAGATATGGTCTCGCGTCGGCAGCGTTTGTGGCTTTGAATCTGGAGGTGTGGTGGCTGAGATGGAAGATGAAATGGCGGACTGGCAAAGGTGGGCGGTGGTACTGTTACAACGCACTTTCCCCACCTTTATAACTCAAGGGTTTTTGGGAAACCGTTCCCACGATCTACGTCGCTGCGATTTCTCCGATCCGCCAAGTGGACCATTACATGGGCTTCCGCGCAAACCACAGCCCACGGCGCTCATTTATCGCTGCCTTCAGTTGCTCCTCGCCTAAATATCGCCAACTTCTCCGCCATTTATTGAGGCTAAGTAACTGACACTGTCAGTTGTTACTCTGGTTTTTTCTCCACGGTTGGATTACTCCTATAACTCCGCCTACAGCTCGAGGACTGGTGGTCTTTTCTGTTGGTTTTAGTTTGTTTTTCTATTTATGACCCTGGCACCATGTGACTGTGTCACCTACTATCAGGCTCGGGGACTAAGTGGGCACACTTCACCTTGCGATGAATGTGCTGTGTTTCTTTCTGGGCCACGCCCGGGGACTGGTTGCCTGCTCGGCTGGTTTTTAGTTTTTTCTTCTAGTTTCTGATCCTGGCACCACAAGACTACATCATCTGCTACCAGGCTCAGGGACTAAGTGGGCACACTTCACCTCGTGATGAGTGTGCGGGATTTTTCTCGAAGACTGCATGACTATAGAGGAAGATTGACTCCTACAATTTTGTTCAGACTCTAAGTGGGCACACTTGGTTCACTGCGGAGAAATTTTTGATTCTGTACTTGAGCTCCTTACACCCTTATGGCAAGCCGTACTTGGGTCACACTGCTCGGTGACAGGTCGTGTTGCTCTACAAACGGTTCATACTGCTCGGCGATGGTTCACGCTGCTCGGCAGTTAAGCATGGTGGTTGGACCATGGGCTTGACTGCTCGGCATCATTTGCACCTACTCGGACAAGCTCAAGGCGGCGTTGCACAATGGGTACAAGGTGCTCGGGGACTAGCTGTGGGGGGTACGACCCCGGATACTCATGGCAAACCACATGGGCTGTGCCCCTAGGGGTGGCCCAGCCCACAAGAAGCCTTGCGAGGCATGACTCTACTCGGCGCCTTCCGCAAGACATCAGGAAGATATCCTGAAGATACTACAAGATCTGTTAGGGTATGTATGATCCCAAGATTCCTGTAATCAGTTATTACTTTCCGGTTATCTCTTAGATCTAACCGACTTGTAACCCTGCCTCTCGAACTATATAAGGCGGGCATGGACCCCCTCTAAAATCACGGCATATCATACGATAGCTAATACAAACCAACAGACCACAAGAGTAAGGTATTACGTCATACTGACGGCCTGAACCTGTATAACTCGTGTGTCTCTGTTGCCTTCTTGTTCTTGATCTCGCGCTCCTCTACCGATCAATCTACCTTCATGGGATACCCCTCGGAGGACTACCGACGATAATCTGTCGACACTAATGAAGAGAAGCACTTTGTCGGTTGGGATCACTTGTTTCAGCTATTCCAGAGACTAGATCTCGATACACAAATGTTGATGTTGTGGACTATGTATGTACCCTACTCGCACGATATTATAATTAACTACTCTCTCAATACATAAATAGTTAATGACTGCACATTCCCCATGAATTATGCAGGTGTGTAGCAAAACATTGCTTCAAAACAAAGTACGCTCATATGTCTTTCCTGGACCTCGAGCTAGTCAACGAGAGAACATGTGGAGGCAATCATGGAAATAAAGTGGAAGATCTGACAGAGACACTGACTGCCATTTTCAAAAATTTCAAGATGAGTAATAAAACCAAAATACTTCTAGCCTACAACTATGAGTTTGTGTTCTCTGCTCTTATTTTTATGCTTGTTTTTTGTAGTTATGATTATTCGTTAACTAGGGTTTTGTCATTGCAGCAACCATTTCATCTTCATTGTTGCCGATGTTAAAAGAAATCATATCAAGGTGTGGGACTCGAAGAAAAAGCCACTTTCTTTGCTCGATCCCCTAGTTGAAGTGCTTAATGCGTAAGCGAACCTAATAACATATTATTTTCTAATCGCACATAGCATATTCTAATTTTGCCCCTTTTTCACACAATATAATGTGGCACAGTGTCCAGGAAAGAATGGTCGGTGGGACGAATGTCCCATTCCAGGTTGCACCATTACGTAGCAAATATAAAGCAAAACCCGATTCCACAAAAAAAATAAAAAAAAATATAGACCAATAAAATGTGAAAAAGAGATCACTGCCGGTTTGCATGTCAAGCCAGCAGTGATGTCTTGTGCAACACTGCCGGTTCAAAGCTCAAGCCGGTAGTGTTGGCTTGAGCATCACTGCCGGCTCAAGCCACAAGCCGGTAGTGTTGGCTGGAGCATCACTATCGGCTTGAGCCACAAGCCGGTAGTGTTGGCTTGAGCATCACTATAGTCTCATACCACAAGCCGACAATGTTTGCTTGAGCATCACTGTCGGCTTGTGCCGCAAACTAGTAGTGTTGGCTCAACTAACACTGCCAGGTGGTGCTAGGAACTGATAGTCTTGCCTGCACATCACTAGCGGTTCTGAGTACTAGCAGTGATGTGAACCCACATCACTGCCGGTATGCCACTACCAGTTCAAAATCTGGCAGTGAAGGGGAATTTTGAACCGACAGTGATGTCCTGATCTAGGGTAGTGAAACTTGACCAATAATGAACTTGTGTTGTCAAATGGTCAGCGAGGGGTTGGGTCATGGCAAGAAGGTGGTGGTTTCTTGAATGACATAGTTCGCTAATTGATTAAGGACCGTGTATCCGTGGTAGCGAGATAAGTACATAAAATTGTACATACCACTTGTTGTTTGTGGTAGTAGCAAGCTGAGTAACTAACTGCGACTATTTTGTTTGCAAAACTGGCAAGAAAGTGGTGCCAGTTCTATGGTGGTAGCATTAACCGGGAACCAATCGAACATTTTGTGAACACCTTGGCCGGATTAGGGAAAATTTGAAACATTAAGGTATCCCTTTTGTACCGACGGGTCTTATGGACAATATCCCTTGTTTTGAGTGGGGTTAACTTGTACCCCTTTACAGAGTGTTTATTTAAAAGCAATAAGTTTTAACTTCTAGATGTGGACTAGCGTTGGTATTGGAATTTAGGACTTGTGGAAGATCAAGCTCCAACTTGTGAATTGCTTAAATTATTTACTTATGCTATGCTTGCAAAGCTAAGTCTTAGGATTTACTTGTCATTTATGATTCAAATGCTTTTATGCAAAACCAAACATTCCTTGCTACTATCCAAATGCATAATCCTTGTTTATTATATTGGGTAAGTCCTACAGAGTACAATTCAGTACTCACCCTGTATGATTTTAAGTTCTGCAGGTGATGTAGTACCCTTACATGGTTTCTTCTACGCTCCTGAATCCCAGCCAGGTCAGGAGTGGTGAAGGGGTTCATGTTCCATAGATGTATGGATGTGGCACACCCATGCATAAGTTATCTTAAAACTATGTTATGGTGAAAGACTTTCGCTAGACTTCGATGTAGACATGTGATGTGTGACCATGTGTGATGAACTAAGTTTATGAACTATGGCTTGTAAACTAAAGTACTTTGAACCTATGATGTAACCTAAGCATGGTTGTGATGTACTCTCTCTCTTGGGCTGATCCTAGATGAAGGCTAGCACAAGTACATCTCATGGGGGTGTAGCGGGATGACCGATTAAGGGGTGTATCTAGTGTAATAGCCCCTGGTGGACTATCATATTGGGTACTCACTTAAGAGAGCGTTGATCCTAACAAAAATGATACATGGTATGTAAAGAAAGAATCTCATTCTATGACTACTCTTGATGGTCTCTTTTTGCTATGTATAGTTCCATTTTCCTCTAATACTAAGTCGTTACCATACACATAAGTGAGCAATTTGCTTTTTATGTAGTGTACTATTCTATCCTAATGATATATGTTCCAGCAACATTGACCATGTGCACAGAACAACCTTATATATTCTCTTTAGTGGTTAGCCATGAAGTTATGGCATCAATGTGTAATGACCTCACTCAGTTTCATTCAAGTGAAACACTTTCGTGATGGCCACCAATACATATAAAGGCAAATTTGTTTGAATGCAACTAAGAAAAGTGAGGTGCGAAGAATAGTAACAAAAATCCACCTAACATCTAAGCTAGGTTGTAGATTTTGGCTAAGGTACGGTGCCCATTATTGTAGCAGTTTAACCAGCTATTCTTAGTGAGGACTTCCATGGCTTTAATAACATCTAGTGTTTGATATTGCAGTGGACTAGACCTTGGAATGACTGCACCATTTCCCTTTGTTTTACCAATCTTTAGGTAACTTCACATCACCATCGGATTGGACAAAGTACGAAGACCTTTGCTAGAAACCTTAAGACAAGCCTTCTGTATGAATTCTGAAGGCCTTCGGTGCAAATACCTTTAGAATGCATGTTTGGATGAAGAAAGGGATGTGACAGACATGGTGTCACTATTTCATAAACCGGACTAGTAAATTTATACGATTGTCGCGCTGCTCTAGGAAGATGATGGTACCACAAGAGGATTTATACTAGTTTAGGCCGGAGCCCTACGTCCAGTCTCAGAGATGATCGAGTGTGTGTTCCTTGCTTGAATGCTCTAAAGTTCTTACAATGGGGGTGCAAGAATGGTGGTAGAGGTAGGAGATCTAGTGCTAGGAGATGGGTTGCCTGAAGGGAAGGTTCAGGAGCCCTTCTACGGTGTAAGAATGAGTGAATCTAAGTTGGATCGAATGTCTTTGGATGGGTGCCCTGGCTACCCTTATATAGAGTTCGGGGTCAGGGCGTATATAAAGAAGAAGGTTCTCCTGATCGAAGGGTCGTGAGACTGAGGAGGTCCTAGCTAAATTGGCTTGCAAGCTACGCTGTCTTGTGGAGCGCGCCTAGGTGTGGTTGTCATCATGGTCTTGTGGCCATGTCGTGGCATGGTGTGATGTGGTGCTACTCTGCCATCCGTGGCGGCACTATAGGCATGGTGGTGGTTTGCTAGCCATCCTGTGCGACGTGGTCCTCACCGTTATCTTCGTTGTCGCGTCCTTGTTTCTAGGGCGTCGTATAGGAGTTGGTAGCCACCCTCGGGTTGTCAATCACTTCATTGGTTTGAGGTGTTGAGGGCCACAATCCTGATCGTTGGGGTCGTGGCTCCGGCCAGATTGGATAGCCTCTAAGTCAAGGCCTTCGTCATGGATCCCATCCCATGGTGGGTAGAATCATACATGTGTCTTGTCGGGCCGTATTTGGCTAGTGGCTATCATACCGGCCCTCACCGCCTTGGGCGGTGTTGTCTTGTCTAACCAGCGTGGCGTAGGGATGCCGTCTATCTAGACTGAGGTGACGGTTGTCCCCTCAGTCCTTGCAGGGTCAGAGTGGCATGCCTAATCTTGTCAGAATGGGCGTGCCTGGATGTGCTCGACCTCTCTCCATTCCTCCTAGGGGTCGGGGCGGTGAAGAGGTCATGCGTCTCTCGTGCGTCATATGGCTAAGGTGGAAGGAAGCGTTGTTCCCAAGCCTGGCCTTGGCGTTGGGTCTATTTGGCTTGGCTTAACTGAGCCTCAGTCGTTCGGGTCTTCGCTAACTGATGTGTCATGGGCCTCTTTACCTGCTAACTAATCAGTGCCTTGAGACACCTCGGGGTTACAACCCCGACACATGGCTATATGTCTCATCAAGTTATAAGATGACCATTTTATCCCCATGTTTGGGGGAATATTTGTTAATAGTCACATGTGATCGAGCATGTCAAAAATATACAAATGATATCTATTCAGTGAATTGGAAAACGAATGTTTTTAAGAAGATTAAATTCTAGACATTCAAGTACACAATTTAGCACATATCTTAGCTCTTAGGAAGGATATCATTAGACTTTCCTAGACTATGGCACTTACTCATATTTTTCTATCTTATATCCATCCATTAAGTTAATGAAAAAGTTCAGCTACTAACAACTTATCATGTTAGCAAGGATGAAAATGATAAACTGGTTGGCATGAGTTCAAGCTTTCAAAAGACTTCAAACCATAGTTAGAAATTTCCTATGTCTATATGATGAGCAACAGGGTCAAAGGACTTCTTGCACTGTTTGCTGCGTGCGGTTCTTACATGGCGTCGATGAAAATGTTGCCCGTACAAGAGTTATGTTACCAACTTGATCATACTTTCCTGTTGCCTCCTTTTTCTATTGGATTGTGGCTAAAGGTTCCCTCACCCTTTGGTTGATAATCTACATCTCTTCCTTTGCTACACCACCATTTATCTATACTGTATAATACCAGCACAACATTTGTGTTTCACCAAAAAGAAACCACTATACATATGTAGATAGTGATAGCAGAGTTAATTTTCTAGTTGCATTTGATCAGCAGCACTGTGCATATGTATATTACAGACTACAGTTAAAGCAAAAGGCAAAGGACTAATAATCGAAGGTATTCTTTGAAGCTCCACACATATGAAATGTATATATATTACGAAGGTATTTCAAGCAAAAACGGAGCAGAAGAAGTCTTTTGACAAATGTATAACATGGAGCATTATTCAGCCAGCAGGTCGAAGACGATAAAGGAAATGTAGCAAAACCGAACAAATTTATAAGAGCACAAGTACAATGGCAGCCCGCAAGCGGTCGCATTGTCATACTTGAGTCCATATAAACCCAGTAGTCTGTTGAGTACCGCGAAGGATCTCGACACGTTACATAAAGTTCACAAATACAGTCCATCCATCAGAGTACGAATTTAGGTTATTACAATCCAAGTTTAGTAAAATAGTAGCGGAAGCAAATTAAAGTTTGAAACTAACATCTGCCATCATAGTTCAAATATAGTGCCAGCTCATGAGAAGGATTAATAAGAGATGCATGCCCAGGGCTCACTCCTCGTCCACAGCGAGACAGAAGCAGTTCTTGCAATAGCCATGATAAATTGTACCATCTACAACAATGGGAATAAAACCCTGAGTACGAGAAGGTACTCAGCTAGACTTACCTGTCATAAACCAAAAATAAAATGACTCCAAGTATTATGCAATGCTTTTATAAGTGGAGCTAGCTTAACAACATTTTGCATAAAAAGCTTACCGATTCAAGTATACTGTTATAATTCGGTCATCAAGTTAATTATAGCTATTTACCTCTAGATTAGTAACTAGCCTATGCCAAACATGTGGTATATCATTTAGTAGCATACAGTAGTAACCATAGCCGGTATAATAATTCCATGTTCATTATAACCATCATTCCAAAATACAGTAACTACGATATTGGAGATAGCTAAGTTTCTCACTGTGCGGAAGAGACGACGATTCGAATCGATTTCAATCAGCTGGAAATTTATTCCTAACATAAATCTAGGCAGACCAGATCAATGGTCATCTTAAGTCACCTTTGGTACAACTCAGATCCATATTTCGCGGGTTCGATCAGCACCGCACAATCAGGGAAAACCAGCTGCCAGGACGTTCAGGCCTGGCCTACCCTTGGGCTCACGTCTAGCTCCCCGCACAACCTTACTACCATCCAGAGTGCGCCCTTTTATAAAACGGGGCCTGGCCTAAGTTGAGCTACTCGGCTTCATGGTCGGAACAAGTTATCCGGCCAGCTAAGTGAGAGACGTGCGTTCAATCTTGTTAGAAGTGCCAACAACGGTATGGTCCTTAATCAGCACAGACGGAATCACATGAGTCAACCTACACATAGACTCCGCTCGGCCTCCATTTACATTACCCTATGGTTCTTTTCCATGATAGCAAATACAGCTAAATGTGCTTCGGTATCCACCTATATCTCGCAGGTGATAGGAAATCACCCGACTTCTACCGGTCTAAGCATGGCTAAGCATATATTCAATCCTAGACCTACATAGGGTTAAAGGTGTATGTAACTGGATAAGGCAGTTCTATACATCAAGTGTTCCCAATCAACTCTTATAACCTAATGCATCAAACATAAAGGACTCAAGTGATATTTTGTAAAACATAGGAGAATTAGAATCCTCCAGGGCTTGCCTTTGAGGAAAGAGATTGGCCGGTGGTCAGGAGACTCAAGGAGGTCCTCGAGAGTTTGCTCCTCTTCTCTTGGAGCTGTGGCCTAAGGTGTCTCCTACTAATCCTTCTCCTCCTCTTCGTTGAACTCCAAAACGGTTTTCCCTTCAGACAATCCTATATGCATGAGCATGAAATAAGATATCACGAATGCATATATGATGATATATATAATATGATATGATGTGATGAATGCATCCTCATAAGTGTTTTGAATAGCATTGCATTAAGTGATAACAAGTTACATTTACTTTTACTAAGTAGGTGCATATCTCATCTCTAGTAACATAAATAAACACTTAAGTAAATCATTTTCTGGACTACAAGACAGCAGCCACTTGTTTTAATCATAACTAGAGTTATACACATCAAAATAATATGGTTCTAGATATTCTAGAAAGCTATTAAAATTGGCTACAACTTTCTTTTAATCCTCTTAATGTGATTCAGCAGTTATCTAGGTCAAATAATTCAATCTTTCATATCTGCCCAAAGGGCAAGCATTTCTGATAGCAGACTTCTAACAGCCATAATTTCTAAACCACAAGGCCTATGACTATGAATATTTAACACAAGGTAGATCAGTAAGTCATCTACAACTTTGTTATTAACCATCTTTACAGAAAAGATCACTATCATCATGAAATCATCACCGAACAGAAACTATACATGCAGCCATCTAGTTGAATTATAAAGCGATAATTAACTAGTTGCATACAACCAATTACTTCTAAGCTTAACTAATAACATCAACAGACCATATACATCACAAGAACCACAGAAAACATCGTAGTTAAATATAACTAATTTGTTTATATTCATTTAATAATTTCCTTATATAATAAGGTGATTTAAGGGATAAATATTTCCACTGCTTAATAAATTCTGAGAAACTTAGAGTAGCCTACAAATGACCATAATAGTCCACTGTACAAATTTCATGCCATTTGGACAAGTGTATCTACCTCTGCAAAAATGACAACTTACATAGGCTTATTTTAGCAAAAATAGTTTAGCATATTGAAAAGTGCCAAACAACATATTTACTATTTTTCTTAGCTTCACCATAACACAAAAATACTGTACAGATTTTTGCATGAGCCCAAGTTATGTGGTTTTGCCTTATTTATTTTTACTAGAAGCTAGCATTTATTTAGGATTAAATAAGAAGACCATATCCAAAGTATGACCACTACATGTTTAGTATTTTTCCTAGCTTGATCATGTCAATACCAACTCAATAAAATTGGAATCACAATTTTTGCATATACCAAGCTTAAGTTATGCATTTTCCAAGATAGAAACCATTTAAAAAGCATTTATCTAGCTACATTTTATTCTCCTAGGAAAATAATAGAAACAGTGCATTTCATATCCTTATCAAATACTACACTTTATGAGGAATACAACAAAATTTTGTTCACCAAAATTAGACACTCCTAGCTTGATATATGAATTTTTTGAAACATGCATTCAAATTTGGAAAAATAAATTAGAAAATCAAAACATCACACAGGCTGACAGCTGAGGCCCACGATCAACGGGACCCACCTATCAACGAGACCAAGACAGGGGACGGCGTTGACCGGCAAGAACTCACCGATGGCGACGTCTTTGGCGGTAGAGTCTTCACCGTTGCACTCTTCTCACCCCCGCGCATCGACTGGTAGGCTTAGTTGGCTCGGTGGCTCGCCAGAGCAAGCCCGACGGCGGCCATGGCAGACCGCGGAGGTCGGGTGGCTGTACGTCGGCCATCTCTAGCTATGGCACACTCAGGTGAGGATGGCTACTCCATCCTAGTGACATAGCAAAGCTACACGGTGCAGGTGAGGGCTCGAGGTGGCGTCAGTGAGCTTGGCCGCGTGCACGGCAAGGCTAAATGCTGCTATACCTAGGGTCAATAGGTGACGCTAGTGGCTCGAGAAGGTGGAGGTGATGGTGGAGCAGCTGTGGCCGAGAAGAATCAGTTAGCGATGCTACGGCAGCGGCAAGTGGCTGCGATGAAGCTGCGGCGGGGCACAGTGAGCTCGGCGCGGTGCTTTGGTGAGGCAGAGCGAGCGGGTGAAGGTGAGAGCGAGTGAGTGGAGCGAGCGGCGAGTGCACGGCGCTTATGTGCCCGCTCTGGCCTGACCGGTCGGGCCAATGCCAGTGTATGGCCACCATGTGGCATCCATGGCCTGTGGCCTGTCGGCCACCGGGGTGCGTGTAAACGTGGCCCCAGGGCAGATTACGACGACTGACAATGCATTTTCAACCCCATATATCTCCTAATCCGTTCGTCCATTGCAAAAACTCCATTAAGGAAAGTTGTAGAGATACATGCCATCTACAACTTTGCTTTAGGGAGTATTCCTTAATTCGCCATGATTTGCGAGTTAAATCATCCCAAAGTCGGTTACTTGCAAACTGAAATAAGCCCAACACTTAGAAAAAATTTCACCAAATGTAAAACATCATTTTCTTGTTAATTGTGAGCTGCTTTTGAGCATGCTATGCACTGAACTAGACCTTGACCCAAAAATAAAAGTTGTTACTCTAGTTTAGTACTACAACTTTTATTTAGGTCACACAGCCATGCAAACACTCTAATCTACTGTTCCACTTTGGTCAAACAAGTATCATGAAAATGGCATTTCAAATGAAACCA
This sequence comes from Miscanthus floridulus, assembly GCF_019320115.1. Lineage (NCBI taxonomy): Eukaryota > Viridiplantae > Streptophyta > Magnoliopsida > Poales > Poaceae > Miscanthus > Miscanthus floridulus. The sequence goes on along the minus strand of NC_089588.1, from coordinate 23,900,030 downwards.
ACACTTAGAAGCAAATTTGGCCTATGTCATGAATACAAACATTGTTCCATTTATCATTCTAGATGTGTCTAAGGTGTTTTCATGACCTCCCAACCATTTCTTACATTGGTCATACATGATTGCAATCATAAGCATATATATAAAATCAACATTTCATGTGATATTGTATAAGAATGAGATGAAATTTCATATGCTCATGTTCACGAATGCTGGGATGATGCTTGTGCTCATGAAATGCAGATGCCAAAAGCAATGCTTAACACTAGGGTGTTACAGCCCCTCCCCCTTATAGAAATCTTGTCCCGAGATTTGAAAGACCTACCATTCCTCATAAAAGGTGGGATAAACCTCACGTAAATAATCCTCCCATTCCCACATGGTGTCTTGTTCACTATGGTTATTCCACATCACTTTGTAGAACTTAATGACCTTGCTCCATGTTACTCTTTCCATTCCTTCTAGCACTCGGATTGGTTTTTCTTCTATGTCAAATCTGATTGGATCTTAATGTTGGTGGGTGCAATGGCTTCCTCAGGTATGCAAAGACATCTTTTCAACTTAGAAACATGCAAGACATCGAATATCGTACTCATCTCTGGAGGAAGTTGTAACTTGTAGGCGACATTTCCTTTCCGTTTAATAATCTTGTATGGCCCTACATATCTAGGCGTAAGCTTTCCTTTTACTCCCAATCTCTGCACTCCTTTCATAGGTGACACTTTTAAGTACACATAATCTCCCACTTCAAAAGTTAGTGGTCTTCTTCTTTTATCAGCATAACTCTTTTGTCTTGATTGAGATGCTTCCATATGCTGTTGGATAATGCGTACCTGTTCTTCAGCTTCGGTGACAAAGTCAATGCCAAAATATCTTCTTTCTCTAGGCTCAATCCAATTCAAGGGATTTCTACATTTCTAACCGTACAAGGCTTCAAAAGGAGCCACCTTGATGCTTGCTTGATAACTGTTGTTGTAGGAGAACTCGGCTAAAGGTAGCCATTTCTCCCATGAACCCCTAGAAGATATAACATAGGCTCTCAACATATCTTCTAAGATTTGGTTCACTCGCTCGGTCTGTCCCAAAGTTTGTGGATGATATGATGAACGTCTGATTAGTTTAGTTCCTAAAGCTTGGTGCAAGTTTTCCAAAAAATGAGCTATAAACGGTTGTCCCCGATCTGAGATTGTGGTCGTTGGCACTCCATGTAGTCTCACGATCTGATAAATGTATAGCTCAGTGTACTTCCCCACATGATACGCGGTGTTAATCGGCATAAAATGCGCTGACTTGATAAGGCGATCTACAATGACCCATATAGAATCATGACCTTGCTTTGTCAACGGAAGGCCTGTAATAAAGTCCATACTTATTTCCTCCAATTTCCAGCCTAGAATAGGCAACGACTGAAGTAATCCAGCAGATTTTAAATGAATGGCCTTAACTCTACTGCAATTATCACACCTAGCGACATAGGTGACGATCTCTTTCTTCATCTTGGTCCACCAAAAATGGGTTTTCAAATCTTGATACATTTTGCTACTACCCGGATGGATAGACAACTTGGATGAATGAGCTTTATCTAAGATTTGATTTCTAAGCTCACGGTCTTTCGGTACCACGACTCGGTCCTCAAACCATAGCACACCGCTTTCATCCACCCTAAAATGCTTGGTTTCTTGTTCTTTGATCTTTCGCTTGATGTGAAATACACCTACATTTGTCTTCTGCAGTTCTATGATTTTTCTCTCAAGTGAGCAACTGACAGTGATATTGTGCAGCACAACGGGATGCAACAAATTTAATCCATCTTCCAACAAGGCTTCCAAAGTGTTACAATGAGATTTCCAACTAAGTGCATCTGCTACAACATTAACCTTTCCTGGATGGTAGTGCACTTCCAAATTGTAGTCCTTGATCAGCTCTAACCATCTTTGCTACCTCATGTTCAGCTCAGGTTGAGTGAAGATATATTTGAGACTTTTGTGGTCAGTATATATGTGACATACGTTTCCCAATAAGTAATGTCTCCATATCTTCAACGCATGAACAACTGTTGCAAGCTCTAAATCATGCGTAGGATAATTGACTTCATGCTTTCTCAGCTACCGAGAAGCATAGGCAATAACTCGACCTTCTTGCATTAGCACACACCCCAAACCTATACCCGATGCATCACAGAACACATCGAAAGGCTTTTCAATTTCGGGTTGTGCTAGAACAGGAGCTATAGTTAGCAATGTCCGTAGGGTGTGAAAAGCAGCTTCACACTCTAGCATCCAATTGAACCTTTCATCCTTCTAAAGTAGTCTGGTCATGGGCTTAGCTATCTTGGAGAAATCAGGAATGAAACAACGATAGTAGCCTACCAGTACTAGAAAAGCTCTGAACTTCATGAACCGAAGTCGAGCTTTCCAATCCATGACTTCCTATACTTTAGATGGGTCTATAGAAATTCCATCTCTAGATAAGATGTGACCCAAGAAAGGTACTTTGCTCAACTAGAATTCACACTTGCTGAACTTGGCATATAACTTATGTTCCCTCAATCTAGACAAAACAACTCTTAGATGCTCTGCATGGTCTGCCTCATTCTCCGAATAAATCAAGATATCATCAATAAACACAATCACGATCTTGTCGAGCTCAGGCATGAATACCAAATTCATCAAGTACATAAAGTAGGCACAGTCCAAATGACATGATCAAATACTTGTACAAGCCATACCTAGTGGTGAAAGTTGTTTTAGGTATATCCTTTGGCCTGATCTTAATCTGATGATAGCCTGACCTCAAGTCAATCTTAGAGAATACCTTTGCTTTTGCCAGTTGATCAAACAAGATATCGATACGAGGCAAAGGATACTTGTTCTTAATGGTCACAACATTAAGCGGACTATAATCCACACACATTCTCAAGGACTTGTCCTTCTTCTTTACAAATAAAGCTAGACATCCCCATGGAGACGAACTAGGTTGAATGAGACCTTTGTCCAACAGTTCTTGTAACTGAATTTTAAGTTTAGCTAACTCATTTGGTGGTATCCTATAGGGTCTTCTTGAGATATGTGCCGTACCTGGCACTAACTCAATCTTAAACTCCACATCCCTATCTGGCGGTAAATCTGGCAACTCATCTGGAAATACATCAGGAAACTCACAAACCACTGGAATATCACAATGGGTAGTGGCTTGGATAGCACAAGATAAGTTTTGGAGATCAAAACTTTAGGGAAGTGGTACTAGAAAAGCATTACCTCCCTTTGGTTCTCTCAACATAATTGTCCTAGTGCTAGTGTCAATGAGAACTGCATGTCCACTCATCCATTTCATGCCTAAGATCACATCTATGGCTAATCCTGGCAATATTATCAGATCCATATTGTACTCTTTCTCTTGTATAGAGATGAGCACATCTCTGACTATTTGATTCGTAGAAATAGTAGCCTCAGCTAAACTTATACTACAACCACCCTTGTCTACCTCAATTATCTTCTTATCATGCTTAGATGCAAATGCTTGGCTCATAGGTGAATGAGAAGCTCTAGAATCAAATAAAACAATGGCGGGATGTTTGTTAACAAGAAACATACCGGCGGTGACAACTTCTCCCATGGGAACTTCTTCAACAGCTGTGTAATGCACGTATCCAGGACGTGCCTTTGACTGTTTCTGATTACCCTAGTTTTGATTGCCATTCTTCTTAGGATAGGGGCACTCCTTGGCCCAATAGCCCAACTGATTATAGTTGAAGCATGGCTGATTGCTCCTTGGTCCTACTGAGTTTCCTTGCCCTCCATTTCCCTTGGGTAGGGCAATGGTGAACGCCTTGCGAAACACCTTTTGAGGTTGGCTGGCCTGGGCTTTTAGTGGAGGAGGCCTGAACTTGGGCGCTGGTGGACGAAACTGTGGCCAAGCTGCCACTGGAACTCTGGACTAGGAAGATCCTGAGGCACCTGCCTCATCTGCTGTTTTGCAGCCCTTCGCTGGTGCGTGCAAATTGTTCTAGTTCTCCTAGGTCAAGGCATCACTAATGAACTCATTGTATGTGGTACACCTCGAGTTGGCCATAGTCTTCATTAGCTTAGTGCCAAGGCCTCTCTTAAAGCTTTCTATCTTTTCCTCTGTATCAACGAACCCTGGGGCGTAGCAGGACAGATTGTTGAAGGCATGCATGTACTCGGTAAGGGTCTTGGTCCCTTATGTGAGTCGCATGAACTCAACTGCTTTCATGCACATTAGCCCTGAAGGAACGTGATGTCCCCTAAAGGCTAACTTAAACTGCTCCCATGCCACCTAGACGTCTTGGTGCAGCGAGGATCATCGAGCAGAGGAAGGTGCTTGTCTCCAGCTCCGATTGTGGTGATTGTGAGGGGTTCTTGACCTTTCCCCGGTGAAGAGCCAAAAGGTACTCTACTAGATTGCTCGTGGCTTGTGTGATCCTCATTTTGTGTTGGTTGTGCGGCACCCTATTGAGGATTTGGCGTGTGATTCCAATTAGTGCGTGAACCTCCAAGTGAGTGAATCGCCAAAACGAGGACTAGCCTACCGGCAAGCAAGTGAACCTCGGTAAAAAAATCATGTGTCATCTGTCCGAGGATTTCTTGGTATTCGTTGTGATTGATTGGCTCGATCAAAGTGATTGGCTCAATTCCTCTATACGGCGGTATAATCATCACATCCCCTAGCTTGCATTTACATTTCTAGTGTTCCTTCGCTCTTTAGTGTAATTAGTTTTGAGAGCAAGCTTGTGTCAGGTCTAGTGGTTAGTGTGGCTCTTTAGTTTATCTTTGAGAGTACACTAACTTAGTGTAGTGACATAGCCATTGTGTGCTTAGATCATAGCCACTGGAATTGTGGTAGGTGGCTTGTATTTTAGTAGGCTAGCGCAACACTCGCTTCGCCGTTTAATTGTCTAACATCTTTGCTAAGTGTTGTTGTTGAAATTTTTAATAGGCTATTCACCCCCATCTAGCCATTAGGACCTTTCACCCTCAGACTAGGTAGTGTCAACTTTCCTTTGGCCTCTCATTCTCAACACATCATGCATGAGCCTTTATTTCTTATTATACTATTCATCCATCTATCCTCTTTCTTTTGGCCGCCAATACTATGCTAGTGTTATTTTGGGCACTACACTTTGTTGAGCTAGAGGTGGAACTATTATGCTAGTGTTATTCATCCATCTACCACTACTATATTTATATTGAGTTGGAGGTGATTATTTGCTTTTTCTTATCACTACTATATACATTGCCAATTGCTGGTAGGTGCTATTATGTTGCTATGCATTTATTCATAAAGGATTGCTCATCTGCACCATGAATAACCCTTATGTGTCTGCCTGAAGTAGTGATTTGAGTGTCACAGTTAAGATAAAGCATTGCTAGTCATCCCAACTCATCAATGCGAGGGACCATCTGAGTCGATACCAAGGGGTGAGCCAACAAGCACTAGTCATAGAAGTAGCAAGTTAATTACTGTTGTATAATACTCCCTCCGTTTCAAATTATAAGTTTCTTTGATATTTTTGGTACATCGATTTTACTATGCATCTAAACATATTTTTATATCTAGATACATAGGAAAGTGGATGTATCCAAAAAGTCAAAGCGGCATAATTTGGACGGAGGTAGTTATACCCTTCAGTGAGCAACTACTAGACTCCTTTGTTTCAGAGTCATGCCTATTTAATCAGGGGTCGTGACAAAAATACTACACTCTTGGTATCCTCAATGAACAAATGTTGTGAAATCTCTGAAGGCTAGTGTAGAACAGAGAGAGTAACACCTTCGTTGTTTCAGAGCCATGTGTGACAACGCCCAATAATAAACAGTGATCTAGAAAGTACGTGACAACACTCCTGTATCAAAAGTCGTCTTCGAAATTTTTTTTCTGTGTGGTAGCAACGCCATTAATGACAAGTAAGATAATTAAAACGTGTGAGAACTGCCACTTTATTTACACAAGAACAAAAATTGATCTCTGTAAAAATTCTCCTTTAATTTGTTCGACATCAACATTCACAAAACATTATTTGTGAGATCTTGCAGTACTTTGCATTTATATGTATATTATATTGTTTGTGGTCCTGGTATTAGGACAATATTCATAGGCAAGATTAATTTAGCGGTGATGTATAGTGACAATTTCTCATTGATCCTAGGCAATCATTCCTGGATAAGTCTCAAGTCTGATGTTGACCTATACGGCCTACATCATCGGATCTCAAGTCTTAAGTTGCCACACAGATCGTCGATAGAGCACGTGTGCCGCCAGTCAGATCAGATCAGAGCAAATAAAATGTCAAAGTCAGACTAGATCTTGAGTTGACCGGATGTGGCGAAACAGCTCGATGACAGTATTAGCTGAAGCAAAGTCTTCAGTTGCATACTTCATACTTATGATTCAGGGGATCGGACGATGATGAACTTGTTCGTTTTGCATTGTCAAACTAGACAATTCAAATCATCTAGTCTCACAAACCTTTTGGCATCGCGATCACGTCTCCATCTGCTTATCAGTTTTCAGAGAGGGTGCTCTGCAGTTTCGATTATGGTGACTGATATTATACTGACGCTGGATAGCTATATATATGTCAAAATCGATAGGCCTCTTTTGACTTGTCTCCAACCCAAAGATTGCATCTACTCCTATGTTACAGTGGCAATGATAGAAACTAGGAAGACTTGATTTGCAGTCGTATGCAGCTCACATGATCACTTTGTCTCGCAAGTCTCTACTAGGCTCCAGACAGAGCTAGCTAGCTATCACTGTCAGCGGGCACAAGTGCCAGTCAAAGCTGCCGTCATGGGCACGGCAACGTTAGTTTGACCGGAGCGCGCGCTGTGGTGCAGCCAAAACGCTAGCTGCTAGCTCCTAATAAGTCAACGTTGAAACCGTGTCTGCGGTAATGATCTTGGTCTCCATGGTTATCACAAGCGATATGCAAATAAGCTTGTCATCGTGAATAATTAATTAATGTTACTTTCAACTAGTACTATTTCTAGGTACTTACGTCGTATATGTATTGTGGATTCATAAATGCATGTCCATATAGACTTGCATAGACGTATGAGCTGACGTGTACATACAGCGAATAGCTGATTTGCGAGAGGAAGTCAACAGAAGAATCAATCACCATCCAGTAATTAATACCGTATACCTTATTTTTGTGCTTCGATCGTTGACGAAATAAACAGGACATTCAGAAAGGAAAAGATGTTTCTCGTGTGACAATGGCCGGCTGGACGGTCACGAATTGAACAAAAGCGCGTTACATGTATGGGTAAGAGCATCTCCCGAGTTGCTAAATCCTTTCCGAATTCTTGGTTTTTAGCAAGATGAGAAAAAAACCCTGCCCAACAACTCATAATCCATCCTCCTAATCTTTTAAAATTTGAAAAAAGTCACGTACTACTAGAGAACAGACTTTAGAACGATGTCCCAATTTAGCATTAGCCTCGGTATTTTTTGCCCCCGGGACTAAAGGACCCTTTAGTCCCGGTTGGTAATACCGGGACTAAAGCTTTTAGTCCCGGTTTGGGTGATGTCCCGGGAATAAAGATTAATCTTTAGTCCTGGTTTGGACCCCTAACCGGGACTAATTATCCCGGCCTATAATTCAGCTCATTTCTTCCTCCCCGAGCCCGAGCCATTCCATTCAAACTCACTGCCTCTGTTCTTCAGCTTGCTGTTGTTCTTGCTCTCTCCCCCTCCATTGGTGTTGCTCTTCGATTTTGGAGGTAACAAACTTAATCCTCTTATGTTTTATCAGTAGCTTATCTCATTTTGCGATGTAGATGCATGTGTAACTTTATATGTTGGACTTTATTATGATTTTATATGTCATTTTTAGCTCAAAATGACATGATGATTTGCATATATGTTTGGATAAACAAAAGTTAAATTAGTTCATCAAAATCACGCCTCGCTCGTCCTCACTGGAGCACGCGCCATCCTCGTCCCCGGTGGCTTACGTGATCTTAGAATTATTTTTTCCATAAAATGAAAAACTTAGAAAATTGTAGAAAATCCGTACTAGTTGAACTTGCGGACCGTGTTCAGCTCGGCAAGCATGTTCTCTGCCGAGCGGTAACGGACGTCAAGGAGGAGCTTTGATTCTACGAGGGAGAGCGGCAACGGTCGTGGAAGACCGTGTTCCCTTTCTCGTAGAATCGGAGCTCTTCCTTGGCCAAGTACGGTGCCGTCCAGTGGAGAAATGCTCGCCGAGATGATCACGTAAGCAAGGTCAACTAGTACGGATGGTTATTTATTGAAACATGTTTTTGAGCTATAATTTGATGGATATTTGATAACTTCAGACCTACAAATGTCATCTACAAATGTTACTATCATCGGCAACCTAAACGCCCACGAGCTCGCCGATATCGAGCAGGTCACTTAGAATTATTTTTTTCCATGAAATGAAATACTTAGAAATCATGCCTTTTATTTTTTAGAATTAAATTTTCCATGAAATGAAAAACTTAGAAAATAGTTAGAAAATTGTAGAAAATCCGTACTAGTTGAACTTGCGGACCGTGTTCAGGTCGGCGAGCATGTTCTCTGCCGAGCGGTAACGGACGTCAAGGAGGAGCTTTGATTCTACGAGGGAGAGCGGCAACGGTCGTGGAAGACCGTGTTCCCTTTCTCATAGAATCGGAGCTCTTCCTTGGCCAAGTACGGTGCCGTCCGGTGGAGAAATACTCGCCGAGTTGATCACGTAAGCAAGGTCAACTAGTACGGATGGTTATTTATTGAAACATGTTTTTGAGCTATAATTTGATGGATATTTGATAACTTCAGACCTATAAATGTCATCTACAAATGTTACTATCCTCGGCAACCTAAACGTCCGTGAGCTCGCCGATATCGAGCAGGTCACTTAGAATTATTTTTTCCATGAAATGAACTACTTAGAAATCATGCCTTTTTTTTAAAATTAAATTTTCCATGAAATGAAAAACTTAGTAAATAGTTAGAAAATTATAGAAAATCCGTACTAGTTGAACTTGCGGACCGTGTTCAGCTCAACCAACACGTTCTCTGCCGAGCGGTAACGGATGTCAAGGAGGAGCTTTGATTCTACGAGGGAGAGCGGCAACGGTCGTGGAAGACCGTGTTCCCTTTCTCGTAGAATCGGAGCTCTTCCTTGACCAAGTACGGTGTCGTCCGGTGGAGAAATGCTGGCCGAGATGATCACGTAAGCAAGGTCAACTAGTACGGATGGTTATTTATTGAAACATGTGAAATCCGTACTAGTTTTGTTTAAATATATCATTTTAGAAAATATGAAATTTACACTAGTTTGCAAAAATAAGTATAGAAAGTAGATGACAACTGGTACCTGATCCTCGGCCTCTCGTTCGGTTGCGAAACGACTGAGGCCAGAACTCCCTCTCATTATCTGCGGCAAGTGTAAGCAGAAGATTGTGATGGAGTACCGAGTCAAGAGACAGGGACCCAACAAGGGTCGTGTTTTCTACAAGTGCCCGGATCGCGATGTGAGTTTCTTACGCATTTTATAATTATGGCTAATTGACCTACTTTTCTTGAATATTTTTGACTAAATATTTTTTGGCTTTAATTTCAGTGGGAGGGCAATGGATGCGATGGTTGGTACTAGGAGGAAGATTATGCTACATACGTGCAGAATTTGGGTGCGCCTGAGGTAGCGGCTGCTGCTGATGAGGCAGTGAGCCAGCAGGAGAAGCTTATTGATATTCAACAGAAGAATGATTTGTCTGTTTTAGTTGCGTACGATCACGAAATAATTATGTTACTGAAGTGCATTGTAGTTTTAGTTTGTTTAGTGATAGTTGGGATTGCTTACGTTGTAGCCAGGCTTAGTTAATTAATCAACCGTGTGTGTGTCATTTATGTTGTATAATAAAATACTTAATTATGTTCAAGGTTTTGGATGAATACGAGAATTTGGATGAATGCCCGGTATGTAAAGCATCGCGGTATAAGATCAGGCGCGATGATCCTGGTGACGTCGAGGGTGAACAACGTCCTAGAAAGAAAATCCCTACCAAGGTTATGTGGTATGCTCCTATAATACCACGCTTAAAACGTTTGTTCAGAAATAAAGACCATGCAAAGTTGTTGCGGTGGTAAAAAGAAGACCGTAAGGTAGACAATATGCTGAGACACCCAGCTGATGGGTCCCAGTGGAGAGCGATAGACAGGGAATTTCCAGAGTTTACAAATGAGGCTAGAAACTTAAGGTTCGCCTTAAGTACAGATGGTATGAATCCTTTTGGAGAGCAGAGCACTAGTCATAGCACTTGGCCAGTTACTCTATGTATCTACAACCTTCCTCCATGGTTATACATGAAGCGGAAGTTCATTATGATGCCGATCCTCATCCAAGGTCTGAGGCAACCTGGCAACGATATCGATGTCTATCTGAAGCCATTAGTTGAAGAACTTCTAGTTTTATGGAACAAACCAGGTGTACGTGTCTGGGATGAGTACAAACAAGAACACTTTGACCTACGAGCAATGTTGTTCGTAACAATCAATGATTGGCCTGCTTTAAGTAATCTTTTAGGTCAGACAAACAAAGGATATAATGCATGCACACATTGTTTTGATGACCTTGACAGTATATATTTGAAAAGATGTCGAAAGGTCATGTACCTTGGCCATCGTCGATTCCTTCCTTTGAATCACCAAGTAAGAAAGAAAGGGAAGCATTTTAAAGGTAAGCCAGACCACCGGAAGAAGCCTCATAACCGAACCGGGGAAGATGTACTCGCAATGGTCAAGGATGTGAAAGTAGTATTTGGAAAGGGACAAGGCAGTGAATCTGTTCCCAAAGATGCTAAGGGACACGCACCCATGTGGAAGAAGAAGTCCATCTTTTGGGAGCTACCCTATTGGCAAGTCCTAGAGGTCCGCAACGCAATCGACATGATGCACCTGACAAAGAATCTTTGTGTGAACCTGTTAGGATTCATGGGTGTGTACGGGAAGCCAAAGGATTCACTTGAAGCACGCCAGGACTTGCAGGGCATGAAAGAACGAGACAACCTTCATCCAGAGAAGACAGATGATGGACGTCATTACTTAAGTCCTGCTAGCTACACGCTTAGCAAAGAAGAGAGGGACAGCATGTTCGAATGTCTAAGCAGCATCAAGGTCCCATATCCTCACGTACCAAGGGTACGAGATAAATGGGAATACATTTTACACAGTTGCCCAAGATAAAAGGAGCACCAATCAAAATAGTGGTGTTCGTATAGATGGCACAGATCCAAATGGGAATATACAAACATATTATTGCCGCATAGAAGAGATATGGGAACTAGACTACGCACCTAATTTTAAAGTCCCTTTGTTCTGGTGCCAATGGGTGAAGCTGACCGGAGGAGGGGTAACAGTCGACAAAGAGTATGGAATGACAACAGTGGACCTCAACAATATTGGGTACAAAGAGGAACCATTCGTCCTTGCTGCCGATGTGAGTCAGGTGTTCTATGTGAAAGACATGTCTACAAAATCAAAGAGAGGAAAAAACGAAGACATCAACTCAATGACGGATGAGCCAAAACGCCACATAATTCTTTTTGGGAAAATAAATATAGTGGGAATTGAAGACAAGTCAGACATGTCAGAAGATTACGAAAGAAATGTCCGAATTCCACCCTTCATAGTGAAGAAAGATCCAAGCATCATGTTAAATGATGAAGACACTCCATGGTTGCGACAAGATCATAACCAAGGGTCATACGTCAAGAAGAAATTCACTGTTGTGCCCGCATAATACAACGATGCATGTTTAATATATTATGTTTTAGAGACGGATATTATGTAATATGTTATGACTTCACAATTGTAGATCTTGCTGAGATGATCAAACTTGGTATTCAGAGTTTTTTCATCTGAGGTCATTTAGTGTCTCATTTGAGCAAGTTTGACCAAGTCAAATTTGGTAAAATAAAAAAACAACACTTTGACTCTAGTATTATGAACTCTAAATGACTTCAAATTGAAAAGTTTTGAATACCAAGTTTATTAAACTCAAAAAGATCTACAATTGTTGTTTTGGTCAACTTTCCATTTGAGAAAGTTTGGACGGTTTAAATTTGTGATTTTTAAATTTCGACGCCTACAAACTAGTTTTCGGGACCCTAGATTGTCTCAAATTGAAAAGTTTTGAATACCAAGTTTGTTAATCTCATCAATATCTACAATCCTTATATAGGCCATTTTTTCATTTGAGAAAGCTTGAACAAAATGTAGTTCAAATTTCACAAGTGTGTGACGTAGTTTTAGAAAGTCTATATGAGATTCAAGAAGTTGTGACTAGTGTTTGATAAAAATTTCTCAAATGGGAAAATGAGCTATGTAACAATTTTAGATCTTGCTGAGATGATCAAACTTGGTATTCAGAGTTTTTTCATCTGAGGTCATTTAGTGTCTCATTTGAGCAAGTTTGACCAAGTCAAATTTGGTAAAATAAAAAAACAACACTTTGACTCTAGTATTATGAACTCTAAATGACTTCAAATTGAAAAGTTTTGAATACCAAGTTTATTAAACTCAAAAAGATCTACAATTGTTATTTTGGTCAACTTTCCATTTGAGAAAGTTTGGATGGTTCAAATTTGTGATTTTTAAATTTCGACGCCTACAAACTAGTTTTTGGGACCCTAGATTGTCTCAAATTGAAAAGTTTTGAATACCAAGTTTATTAAGCTCATCAATATCTACAATCCTTATATAGGCCATTTTTTCATTTGAGAAAGCTTGAACAAAATGTAGTTCAAATTTCACAAGTGTGGGACATAGTTTTAGAAAGTCTATATGAGATTCAAGAAGTTGTGACTAGTGTTTGATAAAAAATTTTCAAATGGGAAAATAAGCTATGTAGCAATTGTAGATTTTGCTGAGATGATCAAACTTGGTATTCAAAGTTTTTTCATCTGAGGTCATTTAGTGTCTCATTTGAGCAAGTTTGACCAAGTCAAATTTAGTCAAATGAAAAAACAACACTTTGACTCTAGTATTATGAACTCTAAATTACTTCTAATTGAAAAGTTATGAATACCAAGTTTGTTAAACTCAAAAATATCTACAATTGTTGTTTTGGTCAACTTTCCATTTGAGAAAGTTTGGATGGTTCAAATTTGTGATTTTTAAATTTCGACGCCTACAAACTAGTTTTCGGAACCCTAGATTGTCTCAAATTGAAAATTTTTGAATACCAAGTTTGTTAAGCTCATCAATATATACAATCCTTATATAGGCCATTTGTTCATTTGAAAAAGTTGTAGAACAAAAAATACTACATTTTCTTTATTTTTATAGGTTCAACAAAAATTTCCTGTCAATTTTGGTCAAAAACCGAGAAAAAATTGAAACATTGACGTTACAATAATGTGATAATAAATTTCCTATCGAATAATATTAGTTTTATTAATTTTAAGTTACAAATATATTTTTGCATTAACAAAATACTTAGTATTAGTAACATTTATATTCTATATTCATAAAAGAAATTAAAAACTTTAGGTTACAAAATTTTCCTATTTACAATAAATAATTAGTTAATCAATAGTATTTTTTAAAATAAATATTGCAAAGTATTGAAGTTGCTATGGAATTAATTGATTAACCTAGTATTAAACAAAATCAAAATCCCAGGCCTTTCCAATTACGCTGGCGGGTTGCCAAAATTTGAGGCCTTCAGTCCCGGCCCAGGCCAAGAACCGGGACTAAAGGGTGGGCGGCAATTTCGGTGCCCGCCCAAAAATACCTTTAGTCCCGGCTGGTAACACCAGCCGGGACTAAAGGACATTTAGTCCCGGCTGGTAAGACCAACCGGGACTAAAGGGTTGGACCTTTAGTCCCAGTTGGTCTTACCAGCCGGGACTAAATGTCCTTTAGTCCCGGCTAGTGTTATCAGCTAGGACTAAAGGGTCTCGGCCTATATATATCGAACGTCTGTTCTGTTCATCTTCGATCTCGCCTCCGTCTTTCAGCCCCGCCCGGCCGCGCCATCCGCCGTCGTCGAGCTCGTCTCTGCCGCGCCGCCGCCGTCGTCTACCCCCGCCCGGCCGCGCCATTCTCCCGGCCCGCATCGCGCGCCGCATTCCGTCTCCGCCGCCGCACCCGACCCCACCCTCCGTCGCCGACGCTTCCCGCGCGCCCACCGTACCTCCGTCGAACTCTTGATCTGCTGCTCTCGATCGACCATGTTTTTTAGATTTTTTTTACAAAGTCTCGGCTGTATGTTAGATTAAAATGTATTAAATTTTAATTAGTAGTTTATTGTTAGTTTTTTAGTTATTTTTTAGATAGTTTTTTATATATGTTAGATTTAAATGTATTAAAATTTAATTAGTATTTTATTTAGATAGTTTTTTAGACAGTTTTTTATTATAGTTTTTGATATATGTTAGATTAAAATGTATTATCTATTACTAGTTTATCTGATTTCATGTTAGATTTATTTAATTTGATTTAGTAATTATATATTCTATATATGTATACATATGTACTTAATTATTTCTATATGTATATATACATGTACTTATTTTCATGTGTTGAGAGAGAGAGAAAATTATATCTAGAGAGACATTCTATGTGTTATCACATGCATATATAGAGATATAGACATATGCACTTATTTCTATGTGTTGAGAGAGAGAGAAAATATATTGTATCATTCTATGTGTATATATATACATGTACTTATTTCCATGTTTTTTGATCGAAAGTGTTTTTGATTCGATTCCGAAGCCTATACCTTATTATTGTTTATCCTTATGAAATATTATGTGTTATTATATTTAATTGGATTTAGTAATTCTATATGTGTTATCACATGTACTTATGTACCATAGTAATTCTATCTATGTGTTATCTTGAAGATACAAATGGCTGCTCCGGATGATAACTTGGGTGATGACATAATGGCGGATATTATCAACGTCGGCACCAATGTGGATGTAGATGACACGAGTCAGTACTTTGCTGATTATGAGGATATCCTGAATATGCCGGTGGTTGAAGATCAACAAATTGTCACGCAAGAAAATACTGGCGAGGTATATTCGATTATCTATCATCTCTTATAGATGCATGCGTACGTATATTTGTTGTTAATCGTTGTGTTTCTACTCATGTAGCCGGTCTCTGGATCTACATCAACCACCGACAAAAGTAGGAAAGTCCGAGGGCCAAAAAAGCCATTAGAGGGCCGTTTCATAATATCAGAATTTGACACCGACACCGGCAAACCATTGGGACCACATGCTCAGACATATGTCAATCAATGTGGGTTCATTGTAAGGGATAGGATCCCAGTTAGAGCTCGCGAATGGAAGCAGAAGATATCCGCTCCTAATGTTAGTTTTGTATCTGATCGTGACAAGAACCTAGCTTGGAGACATATCACTCAGCATTTCACATTACAAGCAGATGATGCTTTGAAGGAGCTAGTGAGGGATTGGACAATGAAGAAGATGGCAACATTGTTCTAGAGTTGGAAGAAGACATTGTATAAAAAGTTTATCTTGAAGAATGCTACGCCGAATTTCAATGCTAAGGCGTTTGTCAAGTTGGAGTCCCATTAGGATGCCTTCGTAGAATACAAGACATCTCAAGACAGTGAGGAACGTGTGATGAGGAATCGGCAGAATGCCCGACAGAAGCAATACCATCATCGCATGGGATCAGGTGGTTATAGGAGTGCTATTCCCAAGTGGCATAACCTAGAAACAGAGATTACTGCCAAGGGAATCATACCTGAAACAATAGAGAAGAACTGGCCTCAACGCGCGAAGAATTGGTTCTATGCTCATGGGCGAAGCCTAGACCCAGACACTGGCAAGCTAATTTTTGGCGAAAAAATTGAGAGAGCAACACAGAGACTAGCTCGTGCTAGGGAAGAAGCTGATAGTGGTGTTTTCAAGCCCAACAGAGAGAAGGATGAATTGACATATGCCCTAGAGAATCCCGAACACGGTGGTCGAACAAGAGGCCATGGGGCGGTTCCATGGCTACACGCATTCCCAGCAGACAAGGATACCTACAGAAGCCGCCAAAGAAAGAAGGATGAGGAGACAGAACGAATCTGTGCATTGGAGCAATTTGTTGATGAGTCACGACAAGCATTGCTTGAATCACGTGAACGAGAAAAATCTCTTGAGGCAAGAATGCAGGAGGAGATCAAGAGGCAAGTGCAGCTAGCAATGAGTCAAATGCAATCGCAATCAATGCCGAGAGTCACCATTAGCCCCGTTGGTCAGATGAAAAGCAGTTGTGCTTCTACGGAGCTGCTAGTTATTCAAGACGACGCTGGGTTGCGCTTCCCTGTTGATGACATTACCGAGCCTCTAACAACATGTGAGCTACACATTCCAGATGGTAATAATGCATCAATCATGGTGGCTGTCGGGGTTGTATCTCCAATAGACCGAACGAAGACACCAAGAATCCATGGGTCAGTTATTCAACCTGGATATGCTAGCGTCTCGGTCGATAGAGTGCTCAAAGGTTATAGCAATGTATCTCTTGACATTGAAGGCGGTGATGGGGAGAAAACACTAGGAGAAGCAGAGAAGACATTTATTCAATGGCGCAAATGCTTCATCATCATTCCTGGGGCGCCACCGCTTCCCCTACCTCACCCTAGGTACGAATGAAAGTGAATGAAATATTATTTTCCATTAATTTTCTATTGGCTTCAAAAATAATTGACACACAACTTGTTTTTGTAGCAGGGTCTCCCCCCAGCCTAGCCTAATCATTCATTCCCCATCTCATCACAGCGTCGCGGGGGGCGAGACGACATCATCCCCACGGCGATCACCAACTCCTACACCGGCCCCATCGCCTCCACAACGATCTCCAACTCCTACACCGGCCCCACCGCCTCCACAACGATCTCCAACGCCTCCACGCCGGTCTCCACCAACACCGGCCTCATCGCCTCCACGCCGGTCTCCAACACCGCCCCCACCCCCTCCACAGCGACGCACTACAAAGACGTCTAAGGTCCCGACAGCAAAGAAGACCCCGAGAAAAAGAGTTATTTCTCAAGAAATACTTCCTGAAAAGATTGATGAGCAAATAGCAGCTGAAGAAGACAAAAAAGTGAAAGATTTTTTTATAGATATCAAAAACAAGAGTCAAGCGAAGCTTAAGGAGAAGCCGTACTTTTACATACCACGAGATGTGCTGAGGCAGAAGGTCGATGCACACAAGAAAAAGATGATTGAACTTCGTAAGCCTTCGCCACTATCAGACTATGACCGCTCCCTCGTGAAGTCACATGATGCAGATAAGAAAAGGAAAAGAGCATCAGGGAAGGATGTCCCACAGCTCGGACAACAGAAGCAACCAATGCAAAATCTTGTTGTTGCTAATGAATATGGTTCCAACATAGAAGTCTATCGACCAGACAACTCTGGAGAAGTGTCGGTTCAAGCCCTTAATGCTTTTTTTAAAGATACTGGTTTAACCTTGGATCAATTGACGGGCAAAGCTCCAATCCAGAACCTGGAAGTTGATACCTGGAAGACTTATAAATATGGCAAAAGTCTGTACAACCCTGCGGCTCTGAATGAATTGGGTATGCAAATATACTTGCTCAACAAGTGGTACATGCAGGCGTGTGGCAAGGGTGAGCAGTGGATCTTTGTTAGATTTAGAGACCATCATTACTTCCGTGGCGATGACATCTTACATATTAGTTTCGAAGAATTGCATCAACTATACCACATGGACGCTCTGGACAAATCAATCATTAGCTCCTTTTGTTTGTAAGTGATTCTTACTTTTATTTAATAAACTCACTTCCATGCGTACGTGTATATAATTATCCTCACATGTAACTTATATTTATATACAGATTCCAGATGTCAGAGCTCCAAAGAATACAAGACACCAGTGTTGGCTTCATTGATCCTTATATCGTATTCAAAACCGGTATTATTGTCAAGGAGCGGTGGGTATCTGAAGCACAGGAGAATATCATGATGTTCTTCGTGAAGCAGCACGACAAGACAACAATATTTTTCCCGTACAACTTTGAGTAAGTGTTAATAATAATGTAGTCTACACATTTTATGTAATATCAATACAACTTATATGCATGTACGTGTGTGTATAAACCAATGCAGGTTTCACTGGATACTCATTGTCATTGAGTTAAACTCAAGTCGGTTAGTAATCTTTGACTCATTGAGAAAAGAGCGGGCACTATACCAAGATATGATAGACATTATCCAGGGGTAATTTTGATCTCTCGCGCACAACTATTATTGAATAGACTTTGCCATAATTTATTAACGATCGTACATTATTGGTCGCACAGGGTTTGGAAAGAGTTTATTCGGCAACATCGCAAGGATTGCAAGGCACCACTTAATGTAGTTGAAATACCAGTAAGTTGTACTATATACACTTCCCCACGTGTTTAATTACTATATCGTACTTCAATTTACGTGTGAGATGATGAGAATAATCTTCTTCTCGTACAGTGGTGTTTGCGGCAGGAACCAGGTAATAACTTGTGTGGATACTACGTTTGTGAATTTATCACTGCGCACATAAGAAGAACTCCTAAAGATGTCCTCAGAGTACGTATATATCAATTTTTTATTTATTTTTAAATGAATATATATATATATGTATTAATACTTTTCCTTTTATTTCAAATGCAAGATTGAATGGTTGAAACGAAGGGTCATGCAAAAAGACCATCTGAAAGCAGTTTAAGAGTCAATAGCAGGATATCTTCTAGAAAAAGTGCTAAATCCCAACGGTGAGTTCTACTTTGATCCTAAGGAATAAATGATGTAAATTAAATGTTTATTGATATCATTATTTTCGAGAACAAGATTATGAAAGTGTTGTATATATACATATATATATATATATATATCTATAATATATATAGGTTCATACTTTATTCGAATATAATAATGCTCGAGATGAGAATTAGATGTAATTATATGCGTGCGTGTATTTATATTACGTACATAAAAACATATTATATATTAAACAAATACGTGTAACTGAACTGAAAACAAATTAAACAAAAAAAAAGAAAAAGAAAAGGAACCTTTAGTCCCGGTTGGGGTTACCAACCGGGACTAAAGGGTGCGGCCACGTTTGCTCGGCTGGAGGGCCTTTAGTCCCGGTTGGTAACACCAACCGGGACTAAAGGTCCCTCTTTAGTCCCGGCTCGATGACCCGGGACTAAAGGTGGCACCTTTAGTCCCGGGATCGTTGTCCCGGCGCGGTAACCGGGACTAAAGGCCGTTATCGCCCGGGACAACAAGTCCATTCTGTAGTAGTTATTCCTCGTAAAGTTACGCGCTTCCGATATCCTCTCTCTCCTGCGCGTGTTTGTCGACTAATCTAAAGGTGGAAGGGCGTGCAAAGAATAAAGAGTAGGAAAGGATTCCTGATGCAAATGTATAAGAGAGAAAGAATATATAAAAGTGATTAGCATAATTTAGAAATAGTATAGGATTCGTGGTGTAAAATTGTCTTCTATATTTTAGGATTTATTACCCTGAAGGATAAAATTTATTTGTTTTGCATAACTAATAAATGGTCAGTATGCATGAAACATATTGCTCTTGTTTATACCCGTATTATAATTCATAGAAGAATTATGAGCCCAATTTTTGAAACATATAGTATTGTGATATCACATACCATTAATTAAGCACACAGTTATAAAAAGTGTTATTGGAACAATGAAGTTCAAAGTACGGCTATATGAGGGGGAGCAATTTGATTGAATCTACCTCGAAGGTAATTAAAACCACTAGAATTACAAAGATTAAGTAGATCATATATGCTAAAACAGTGAAGATCAATATCTATTCATGAATATTAGAATATCTCAAAGAATGAATGACCAAGAAGGTTAAATGTTGTACTCTTTTTTCCTATATGAGTTTTTACTTGAAGGTTTCTCACACAAGGTTTTTAATGAGACAACATGTGCAATGCAAATAACGAATGTCGTGTACTCTTTTCTTCAAAAACCGTTTTTTCCACTGGGTTTTTGGATAGAGTTTTTAATGAGGCATGTGCATATCGTGGCAATCGTCCAAGGAGGTGTGTTGTGAAACATACGGACTTAATCCTAGAAGGAAAGGAGAAGGGGAAATCCTAATCCCAGTCCATTTATATGTGAGCTCTTACCAAAACTCTTAAGCTTTGGTAGGACTATATATACATGGGAGCTCTATGTTATAATCATCAATATTCAGAGAAATAAAGAATAGTCTCCCTATCTTGTCTATTTATTCTTCTACTTTCATCTACTGTGTTGATCATAAAAAATGAAAAGAAAAAGATCCTAACCATTGCAACATGTTTTATAACATTACGAATGTGAATGTCTGAAGGTGTCACGTCGAAGGCGCGGCGGGATCTTATGCGCCGGTACTGTCCTAGTCCTCCTGCTTTGCGCTCACAGTTCAGTTCATCTTTGTATCTTTGGTTGGACTTCAGACAAAGAACGGCCATGCTGCCGAGAACGACACGCACACTGATACTGACGGATCAGAAGAATTCAGAAGCTCTCGTCGTTGTCGTCGTCGTCGTCGGAACAGGGCACTGACTTGCAGATCGGAACGCACGCCGCCTGCGGATATGACGACAACACCGGCGGACAGTGCAGGTCAGGTCATTGACCAACGGTGCAAATGAGCACAGCGCCCCAGTATGTCGATACATAGAAAATTCTATATATCAAAATAATCAAAGCAACTTATAATTTAAAATGGAAGAAGTAGCTAGAAATAGTACTAGTTGAAAGTAACATTAATTAATTATTCACAAGGACAAAAGCTTTAATTTGCATCGCTTGTGATAACCAGCGAAACCAAGATTACCAGCGACACCAAGCTTTAATTGGGTACATAGAATTTTCTATGTGCATATTGACTTGCATACACGCGTGTATGAGATTACGTGTACACATATAGCGACTAGCTGACTTGCGAGAGTGGAAGTCAACAAAAGAATCACCATCCAGTAATTAATGCCGTATATACCTTATTTCAGTATTAATTATTTGTGCTATCGTTGACGAAATAAACTGGATATTATGATGGCCGGCCAAACGGTCACGAATGGAACAAAAAGCGCGTGTACATGGGTAATCTAGAAGACTAACGCAATGTGCTAACGACGCTATATATAATGGCACCCCGATCTGCCGACAAAGGGCGCTTTCGTCTGCGTCACCATTGACTCGTCTTCACCACAATTCCGATTTGTGTGTGTATTGTGTGTGTTGCACGTCAACTCATCTCATCATCGTTGTCTTGTAATTAAATATGCCACATATTTCTTAGAGCTGGTTACTAGCCATGCTAAAAATTAACCTAAATTAGTTAAGGTTGGCCAACTAGTTGGATGTTTGGCTAATAAAATATTCCGCCTATTATTAGCCCCATGTTTCAATGGGTAGGGCTCATTTTTATCTAGCGAACAAATAGCCCTAGATATCCAAACAATCACTAAGTGATATATTAACTACATCCAGTATAATGTCTCGCGGTGCATACAAGGCATGGACAATTTAGTGGTGTGGGTCTCAAAATAATGTTTAGTGGTTTGAGTCTCAAAACCATGAGTAGCGGGCTTCACTAATTTTGGTTCGTAACGAAGATTGGGTCACGATGAAGCGAGATCATGAATACACTTCGTCTGTCCGATGAAGCGATCAAAGATTGAACCGTACATGCTGCCCCTGCAGGGTACATGGTTGAGAGATGTATGCGATTTTGTAAAATAATCTAATGCATGGGATATGGTTGATGTACGTCTGTTTGGAGAGGTGTCTTTAAAGTGGTTTTTGTGGTGTGGCTCTCATTTCTCTGATTGAGAGAGTTTGGACTAGGGTTAGGCCGTTAGGGAGAGGATGAGATGACAGAGTAGCTCTTGTTCTTAACCTTTTTGCCATCTAAAGTTGCGATTAGCTAGGGCGGCTTATATCGGAACATCTATAGTTAACCCAAGGATTATGCATGCTCCGATCTCTATCTCCCTCGTGTCTTGAACGTTTCAGGATTTCTGGAGCCGTTTTTATGTATTTTTGCTCTTGTGATTTCGATGCAATTTCGTTTTAAATTATGGAGGGAGTTTTGATGCTAGGACATGTGTGCACATCACTAGGGAGCTCACCTACCAAATCCATCACAAGAGGACCACCAATTTAAGTTTTACCAACATTCTTTTTGTTTTGTTTTCCTTGTCGAACCCATGGAATTTAGGGTGGTAGCGCAAACGTTTCAAAACAGGTTTGGGTCAGGATTCTGCATCAGATGGAGAAACAGCGGTTGTCAAATCTTTGGATTTTATCGCATTTATTTCATTTTACAGATTTTATCCTTTCTCAAGTCTCCCTTTAGGGTTCCTCCTAAGTCCATGATTATCGTGAAGTCTTGATGTCTTTTTAGGATACTATTGGTAACAGACTCAGATTGTCCTTGAGAAAATACGGTTAGATTTTATGGTTTTGTGAGGTTTTTGATTGTGTGAGCCTATGGCGAGGCCGAAATTGGTTTTAGGCTTAGCTACATCTCCCAGAAAAAATGGGCTTGGCCGGTTTGTAATTCTATCTTAGCAAATTTTCTCGGTGTTCTCAGCATTTGCTTCGTAAGGACAGTATAGGTATTTTGCGACTACGTAACGCTATCAATAGCTTGAAGAAAGGCTCATTGATCATCTCGGGATACAGGCCAAAGTTCCTTGACAACCAAATTTTGTTGGCATCCATTGAAAACAAGCTCACCATATGGTCATTGTTTCTAAGATTCAACTCTTTTTTCTAGTAGGCCAGGCGAGAATTAACATGGAGATACTATTGAGAACCAATCAAATCCAAGTGATCTCATCGCACGAATCGTCAAAGTGCCAAAAACAAGCATAAGGTGGTGGAGGCGGCGTCGAGCCTTTGGAATGTCAAGCTGTCGTCCCATGGATGTAGGGTCGTGGAAGTTGGACCTAGATGCTGGATCGCAAGGACATTGGTTCCAGAAACCTACATATATACTGTCCCTATGCCCTGATCGATCGCCGGTGCACGTTGGAGAGCTTCCGTATATAAGTATGGCAATCTTCACTCTAACTAGCAAGGTGGGACTAAGGTTCCCTACTTCCTCATTTGCACATATAAATAAAGCCTTTGAGATTTATTTAGAACTAAAAGAATAGCCGACGCGTTGCTACTGGACTCTCATATAGAAATAAAATGGTTGTATTGAGTAAGCTAATGGAAGATCAAATAAAATGCTTATAGAATATTACATCAAATTAAAGGAGAACTTGACGGCCATATAACCATACAAGAATTAAAGGAGGACTCTCAAATGTAAAACTAAAAAATTGTTGATCTCAACGATAGCTACAACTTTGATATAAAAAATATCTTCATTTGACAACCATACAAGAATATTAGATCGAATTAAAGAAGGACTCTCAAATGAAAGGCCTCAAAACTAAAAAGTTGTTGATCTCATCGAAAACTACAACTTCGATATTAAAAATATATACATTTGACACCATACAAGAAAAATATAATTTTCGTGAGGCGATAATCCTTGATATACTATTAATATATGCTACTAAAACATTATATTTTTTTCTCGAGCATCTTATTGACCTCAAATGTACAAACTCAAAACTATAAAGTTGTAGATCTCATTGAGAGCTACAACTATGATATAAAAAGTATCTTCATTTGGCATCATACAAAAAAGTACTATTTTCTAATGCGACAAGCATTGGTACGCAATTATTATGCTACTGAAATTTATATTATTTCATGTAAAAATCATTTTCATCTGATGTTGTATCGAAGAGTTATGATTTTTCTAAGGTTGAGCCTTGTCACGCCTTTCCCGGTGACGCGACAAAACAATACTGTCACATTAACGGGAGTGCAGTGATAAGGTTTTCCACGTCGAAAACGTCGTCGAACGTGACAGATCTTGCCACGCCAACACATGTTACATGAAAACGTGATTTTGTCATGCTAGCCGGACCGGCGCGACCAAAGGATCAGATATGCAAAGTTCTTCTAGGATGGTTGTTATTAAAATATTAAATAAAAATGATTAAATATATAAAAAAATCTCCTTGTATGTTGATAGACTAAAAATATATAGTGTTGTAGCACTTATTAGGTGGATGATGTGGTATTTAGTGGTGTAGGACACGTGGATAGCTTGCATATGTAAATTGAAAGATCTAGGTGTTTTGTTTTTATAAGAGATATAGATTATTGGGAATTTTCATTGGGCCGAGCCCATATATTCCTACAGTTTCGACCAGCCATAAACAAATAGGTGAAATAGTGGCGCCTTTCTTTCCATTAACAAATTTACGATCGACACGCTTCGCCATCTCTGTCCCATTTCCATTAGCGCTCCTCCCTTGATGTTGCAACAATCTAGACTAGAGCTTTTTAGCTATGGCGTCCACCAGTCAACTGGGAGGATAGATTATACAGTACATGCCAATCGAAAGTTCAAGGCTTGACATGCGCGCGGACCATACTGGACCCAACTTTACTATTGCTTTTCTAAGTTTCTAAATTATGGCGTCCACAGGGGCGGATCCAAGACAGGAACAAAGAAGGGCTAAATAATGAAGATTTAGTATTAGAGCTAAACGAGTAATTTAAGGCAGAAATCAGGCTCACGAGTGGGGTTGCAGCCCCGACAGCCCCACCCGTGCATCCGCCCCTGGGCGTCCAGTGAACTCAAGCTATCTATTTATGTGGACTAATCTAACATGACCAAGTCGATCTCCTAGAGCTTTCTTCATGATAATATGACTACAGCAAGTCAATAAATTTGCTCTTCTTACGACACCACAATGACGTATACTCTAGTCTACTCACATGTAGGCTCTAGAGAGTATGCATGCGTGTCGATCTGAATGTGATGTTTGTTTGCTAGGTTTCCCAAATTTCTTCCAACTTTTCAAAACGTGACCTGAGAGTACGTCAATGGAGCTTGATGGCTCAACTGACGCATGATTGCAATGTCTCCATGTGTTTGACTACTCCAAAGGGTGTTTGGTTTCCACCTCCTAAAATTTAGCCCCTATCACATCGAATATTTGATACTAATTTATAGTAATAAATATAGACTAATTATAAAACTAATTATACAGATTAAGACTAATTTGCGAGACGAATCTATTAAGCCTAATAAGTTTATGATTTAACAATGTAGTGCTACAGTGAACATGTGCTAATGATAAATTAATTAAGTTTAATAAATTTGTCTTGCGAATTAGTCACAACTTCTGTAATTAGTTTTATGATCCATATCCAAACACCTCGTGCTAGAAGATGCGTTCGGGGTACTGCTAGCTAGGAGTAGTTAATAGCGTGCAATCAGGTCGGTTAATAGTACTAGTCGTAGCTACTGTGCTTCCTTTCGGGACAGTCGACACCACTGCAAGTTGCCGCAGCTCAACGGCGACATTGCTTTCAAATAAG
Organism: Miscanthus floridulus; assembly: GCF_019320115.1. NCBI lineage: Eukaryota > Viridiplantae > Streptophyta > Magnoliopsida > Poales > Poaceae > Miscanthus > Miscanthus floridulus. The sequence goes on along the minus strand of NC_089588.1, from coordinate 23,874,532 downwards.
TCGTCAATCACTGCAAGTTGCCGGAGCTGTTTTCCGCTGCTTGCTTGCTGACAGCTCCAACCGTGACAGAATCCACACTCCACCCCCCCCCCCCCCCCCCCCCCTCCTTCACAAGAATCAGGCAGTAGTAGTGGTCTTCGGGGCTGTTCGGCTGGCTGACCAGCCCCCTCACAAATCACTGTTCGTGTGAACCATGATTTCAGTCAGAATAGTATTTTTCTCTCACAATAATTAGCTAAAACAGTATTTTAATTTATTTTTCCGTCCGGCCGAACCGACGCTTCGCCGGCCCGGCGGCCTTTGCCGGGAAAGCGCGCCAGGTGGTGGCCCGTCAGGCACGCCGCGCATCACCATCACGTACGTACGCCACCGTATCGTACGAATTGGCAGGCAGGCAGCACGATCCCGTGGCTGGCGTGATTTGCCGGCGATCGGGACGACAGCGGCGCCAGCCAGCCACCCACCGCCACCGGGACACGGCCACGGCACCCAAGGAGCGAGCGTGCAAACTGCAGGTGACAAGACCTTCGTAACGCACCACCGATCGGTCGCTTTTCTTCTGTAGAGAATGTGAGTATACAGAAACTCGGCTGCGTGGGCGGCATCCGATGAGGACGCGCGTACAGGCTGAAGGATCGCACGGACTGGATTGGATGGAGACTGTAGATGTACAGGGTCTGAGTCTTGCATGCGTCGGGAAACTGTTCCTAAGGTCACCACGTTTAATGGGTTTTATAAGTAGTAACACATGTAGATAACGAAAACTAATAAAAATAACGTATTAAACTAAATATTACAATAATCGTCTGCGGTGGTCTCCAATTCCAACACAAATATTGTGTAACTGCAACATCAGCGTTCCTTGTGATTGTTGGTTAACAGAGTTATGAAATCTCCAGAAAATGGAATGAAAACGGAATTGCATGCTTACCACTGCTACATCAACTATTTTTTTAGAGGCTCCATTCTTTTTAGGCAGAGACGACTCTATCAAGAACCGTCTTTATAAATGGTTTAAGAACCGTCTCAACAAATGGTTTCTAGGATGATCTGCATCTAGAAATCGATTTATAAAATTGGCTAAAAGCATCCGAAGGGTCATTCTTAAACTCACTTTCTAAATCATCGTTATTTGAAGAGTTGTTGAAATAAAAATCATTCTCTATATCTTTTTATCATAATTATAAGGACCGGACTGGAGACTGAAATAGCCAAGGTCTCTGGTTCACGGTTTGATTGAACTGTTTGAACCTATTTTAGAACCGGTGACGGCATTGTTGTTGTTGTTGCGCCAGCAGTAGTGGGGAGCCTAGGCGTCGACGGCATGGAGGGGCGAGCGAGGGTAGGGGCGGGAGTGGCAATGCACAGTTAGGAGCTGGGTGGGAACTGGGGCTCTGTTCGGCTGGCTGGAAAAACGGTTGATGTTTATGCATATTTTTTGTGAGAGAAAAATACTATTATTTTACTGAAACAGTACGGCTAATAAGCTTCTGTGATGTAGTACGCGCAACCAGATGAAGCATCAGCATCTGGATGCATTGCAAACCAAAACGCAACGATTGCAAACATATGTTTGCAAAAAGTACTACTCTATATCATGTGCCTGCCTATCACGAATATGATGCAACTAGTGCCACTGTACTCACATGTAAGGCCTGTTGACGCTTTTTATAGCATTTTTGTTATGATATACACTACTCCCTACCACAAGAAGGAGTACGTGTTTAACCATATAGTCTATCACATATTCACATGTGTAAAACGTCAACCTTCTTAGAAACTCGATCGTGCTCTCCCTACCACGAATGCAAGTAATTTCGCAGTACTCACATCACATGTAAGGCCTGTTAGATTAATTGGACCTTGAAAAATTTGTCTACCTTACACAGCAATTTCATATGTCCATTAATTTTTTATGTGTGGTTAATAGTGCAAGGGCATGCATGGAATGAAATTCCTTAATATTACTAAATTCTAGGTTTAGGATATATGATAACAATGTCTAGATTCACAGAAAAATATTTTAGATACAAAAGAATAATGTCCAAGGTTCATGAAAAAATTATTCTGCTAGGGGAACAACTAGTATTTTAGGTTCACTAATAAAAATATCAGGGGTTCTCTAACTTCACGAGAAATTATGCATGGTGTTACCGGCATAAACAATAAATGAGAAAATAAAAAAAATAAAAAAAACAATGGTAGCTTTAAAAAAATGAGAAAAAAGAACAAATCATCACGAAAATGTTTCGTAAGAGCAATTTTCTAACTTCAAAATAAATAAATGTTCCAGGTTATTTTCAGGAAACACAATGTTCCAGCTATAACAATAACAATGTTCTAACTTTAAAAAATATTATAGGTTTATGAGAACAATGTTCTAGGTTTGAAGGAACAATATTCCTCATAAGAAAAATATTTTAGCTTCACGTGAAAAGCAAAAATGGTTTGGCTTCACAGGAAAATATTCTGGCTTCACAATAAAATAAAAGTATTCTAGCTTCACGGTAAAATAAAAGTATTCTAGCTTCATAAAAAAAATTGTTCCATATCAACAGAAGAGTGTTCGTGGCATTAATTACAAAGGAAAAATTAAGTTAATAAATTACGAAATAAAAAGTAAAGAAGCAATGAAGCGGCACGATTAGGCCTCTTGGCCCAACATTGCAAAAGAAACGGGCTAATCTTGTAACATGCATATCGGCACTACTGCTGGCGGCAGACTAGCTACTGGATTCCGGATAATTAACTAAATTCAAAATGCAGAAACCCATCCATTCTTGACACACGTACTGTCCATCCTACCGGAGTTTTTTTTTTGACACACTAGCTTCTTCGGAATGTATGTACCATTTACGACCCTATTAAGATCTTGTTTGGATGTAATCGGATTCCCATCAATCCACATGTGTAGGTATGGATTAGAGTGGAACTTGAATTAAATTTTCCACCACAGTTCATCCCAACACATGTGTTTGAGATGAATACCATAACATCCAAACAAGGCCTAAATAGTAATAACAGAGACTGGCGACTCTAACGATTTATAGATGTGGATAGGCCGTATCTGTAAAAGACCTGATAACATATAGCATTTAATCTACGTGGTTGGTCTGCCTAGCTCTATAAAAACGTCGGGCACTGAAAATACTTTTGGTAATAGTGTTGTAGAAGGTGGTGAGGTCATTAGAGAAGAATGGAAGCACGAATGATCCCCGGAATATGAAATGGTATATGTGAAATTGTACAAGTCATAATCATCGATGGATAATTGGATGTGTGGTTTAGAGAACATCGAGGGAACTGTTCTATGTCCTAGAGCTGGGGAGTGTGACTCCATATATATTGTCAAGCCACTGATTATGCTAGGAGTATTTAGTATTCAAGTTCCTTTCTAAAATAAGGAATGCGTGGTTTACAAACGCTGTGCAATACTGGTGCATAGGGAAAAAAAACACACACACACACAAGCTATGATATTTGTGTTTTGCCTAATTGGAGAAGAATGGAGAAGACTCTATTTGCTGCCAAGTGTCCTCCAGCAAGAGGCAAGACTAGCTTGGTTCTGAGGAAAACGCGTTGGGACAAGGCAACAGCCTATTCGGATTTCGCTACAGCTTTCTCGGCGGTTCGTCGCGGCGGAGAACTGGTAGGTAATTACTGTAGGAGTATTACTGCAAGTACGAGTGTTATTATTAATTTATTACAGCGACCGCCACCGGTAATCACATTCACAGTGGCACCGCAACCACCAATCTGGACGCACAATTGTGGAGGTGTGGTCAGACCAATTTGTGGTGGTCAACCATGCGTCGTCGACCGTGTGTGAACGCACCGAATCACAGCGAACAATCGAATTCCCGTTTAATATATTCGCAACCAATTTGCTCCCGAATTCTCCTCCGTTTTATTTTACTCATGTACATACTCTATCATTTTTATGAACCAACAAACAGAGAGTAAAAAATATATATATACTGATCGCCCTAACCTGGAGTCTGTTCGGCTGGTATTAAAATCGGTTGATAAATTAGCTAAAGTTATTTTATTGTGAGAAAAAAATACTGTACTATCTGATTCTAGGCGTTCTCACTCCACAGCGTCAAATAGAGGCGTCCGTCCGGATGAAGCGAACTTGCAGTTGGAAACCATCCAGCTCCTGCCGACCGACCCGTACGTATGAATTTGCCGTACGGACGAAGGAAACGAACAAACCGAGCCGAAAGGATGATTCGCGCGCCGTGCCGTGCGTGGCCGAATGCATTGCACCTCCTCTAGCTCACTGTACGCAAAACGGCTGAGCTGCCTTTCGGCACAGGAAAAAAGAAGAAGCAAAATGCCGTGGAAATTCCAGGGCCGGACACGTGCCCATGCGCCGCCTATATATAAACATACATGGCGCTGGTCGTCCACTCCAGACGAGACGAGAGGAGGGAAGCACAAGCCATATTGCCGTTGCACGCCCAGGGTGGCGAACGCGGAGGGAGGAGGAGGAGGAGGTGGAGGGCCGCCGCCGCGGCTCTCCGGCGAGGACGACGACGACGACGGGCAGCAGGAGGCGGCCACGTGGCGAATTCTGTCGGGGTACGAGCGGAGCCGGGAGGCGTCCATGATGGTCGACGCGCTGTCCTCGGTCGTCGCCGGCGGGGCAGCGGCGCCGGCGCCGGTCAGTGGCGGTCACGGTCAGGTCTCGTCGGCGGAGGGGCAGTGGTGGAGCGACTACTACGATGGAGACGTAACGCCGCCGCCGCCGTCCTCTCGTCCTACGACGCCGGCCGCTCACGGTAACCGATCGATCCTTCTCTCGCTCAAAACAGAGCAGCGCTTGGCCTACTCTGCTCAGCCCTTGCGGTTGCTCTGTTCCATTGGCCATGCCACCTGTTGTTCCTATTCTCATTTTTCTTTACGTGCTGGCTTCCCGTTGTGCATGCATGGAAAAAATTGGTAACTACATGTAGTACGTACAGCACAGCACGTCATGGAATTTGTTGGCATGACCTGCATACTTGCTAAAAGGACCGTAGCAGCTACGGCATCCGGGTGGAGTACTGCACACTTACCAGCCGTCACGGACGCTGATCAGATCCATCAAGATAAGACGACTCTGTTTGGCATGGCTCTCGAGATGTCCTCGGTTTCATGATCTGACGTTGATGCTATAACACAGAATCGTTTCACTTCTAAGAATGAAAGTAGGATCTATCTAGTCACGCTAGTTCTTTTAGCTTCACTTTCGCCTTGGGGATCCACTGCAGATATTCTGGCGACTAAAGCTAACAGGAGTGTTGCCAAACAAGATCTAACAGAGCATAATGTGAAAACAAAAATTTTATAGTTACAGCCCTAATCAGTAGTGCTAGATGTAGCTCTAGATAGTAACCGCTAGGGCATACGATACTGCCCTCTGCCGTGTCTACTTCCCATATAATATCTGTGAGCTCAGAAGACAAGAGAAACTTCGCTTTCCCACCACTACCAGCATTCTTTGCCGTGGTACCTAGGGCAGCCATAGCAAATAATCATTTGTCAACATAAACATGATCAAATATACTATATGATGACATCAGATGGGTACATAAATTGCCCAATGCTTCAAATCAAGCATGTTCTTCTCACTTCCTGGATAAACAGAGCCGGACGGATGCACACACACACTCGAGATTCCTCTGCTTTAGGCCTCGTTCGGTTACAATAATTCTTGACCAGATCCATTCCTGCTTTCTCCGTTTCTTCACTATTTTCTATAGCACGGGAACTGTTTCTGACCCGTGAAGACCGGGAACGGTATAAACGAACGGTCCCTTAATAAGACGCTTAGTGTGAAACTGTTCCATTGAGCACCACGTTTGATTAATATATATGACACCAAAATCCACTGCTCTTGACAGTTCATCCACACACAACACGCATCATCCACACTTCATAATTGAGCAGAAATGAAACGGATTCATATTCTTGAGCATTGAGATAAGTAAAGTCATACTATGAAGTTACAACAGAAGAGCAGATAGAATGAACAGGTCCCTCTCTTGTGTTTAAAAATTAACTGCGTGCGTATGTTGGGAACTGTGAATTGTGACTGATAGTAATTCCTATGATTGGGAGACGAGAGTAAAAACGTAATCTTTGAGCAGGTCAGTACTCGTATTGACTAATTGCGATATTGTCGTTGCTCTGTTTTCAGGAGCAGAGCACGGGGCGGCAGGGATTCCCGCGCAGCACTCGCCTGCGGCGGCGGCGGCGTCACCGGGGCCGAGCGAGCAGCTGCCCTCGCCGTCCTCCACCGACTCCGCCGGCACGCCGCGGCGACGGTACCGCGGCGTGCGGCAGCGGCCGTGGGGTAAGTGGGCGGCGGAGATCCGGGACCCTCACAAGGCGGCGCGCGTGTGGCTGGGCACCTTCGACACCGCGGAGGCCGCCGCGCGGGCCTACGACGAGGCCGCGCTGAGGTTCCGCGGCAGACTCGCCAAGGTCAACTTCCCGGAGTACGCCACGCTCGTGTCGGCGCCGCCTCCGATGGTTCGTCCTCCGCCTCCGCCTCTGCCGCCGCCGCAGAGGCCCGAGGCGCTGCTGGAGTCGCAGGCGCTGGCGCTGGCGGGCGGCGACGGGGAGTACTCGGAGTACGCCAGGTTCCTGCAGGGCCCGGGCGAGCCACCAACGCGCCTCTACGACCAGGTGGCGCCGGCTCCCGCGCGCGCTGTCCGGCCGCCCGCAGTGACCGCGGCTTCCGGCTCGTCGTCTTCGTCGCCGTCATTCCCGGTGCTCTTCAGCCTTGGAGGCGGAGGTGGTGGTGAGAGCAGCGGCGCGGTGGGACGTCACCGTCAGTGGTGGCCGCAGGGCAGCGGCTCCGCGAGCGACGGTGGGGCTGGGACTGGCTACCCGTCGTCGCCGACGGCGAGTTGGGAGGACTCTGGGTGGTGGCCGGCGCCGCCACGGGACCCGTCACGATGACGTCGATGTCAGGCTTGTGTCTCCGCAAGCCAATCTGCCCTCTGCACGGAGCGCATTACGATGCTTGTTTTTTGTTACTTGCTTTGTTCGTTCAGTTTTTATTTTTTTTTAAAAGGCGGCAAAAGCTTTTGCCGGATTTTTATTAGACTAGAGAAAAGAAAATAAACGGATTTACAGTTGTACAAAAATGAGCCTAAGCTCGCTGCCACTTTGGCACCCGGACCAACCCCTCTACTCAACTAAATAAACACAACACTTGAAGTACTAGCGAGAAAAACATAAATGGGAGGATTACTCTGCCAATTTGTTAACATATTATGTATATAAAATAGTTTTACTCTGCCATAAATTGTACATTTGAAGTGACGTTGCTTCGTGGTCATCATGAGAATCTTCTGAAGAAATCAATGCAGGCTGCCAGCCTTTCAAAGTTTCAGAATCCACCGAGTACTACTTCTAAGTAACGACGGCTTTACGCATATGGTACATTAACCTATTTAGTCTTTTTTAGTTCACGAAAAGTTTTCCCAAAAAGTGCTATAGTGCCCATCATATCGAATCTTGCGATACGTGTATGGAGCATTAAATGTAGACGAAAAAAAAACTAATTGCATAGTTTGGTTGGAAATTACGAGACGAACGTTTTGAGTCTAATTAGTCCATGATTGAATAATAATTGTCAAATAAAAACGAAAGTGCTACGGTAGCCAAATTTCTAACTTTTCACCGACTAAACACGGGCTTAATAAGGACAGATAGCTTAGCAGGTACTAAAACTTGATCGGGCTAAGCATAGAATATCAGAAATGTTATGGAAACCAATAGCCTGAAGAAAAACACTTTTAAGTTGTTTTAACCCATAGGGATGTCTTGTAAGTTGTAACCCATTCAACTCAAAAAGGTATCAACGTGTAAAAATGGTAGTTGTAGGATTATTACTTGAGAAAGCATTATTTTTCAGGTAACAATCCTTATGCGTTACATGTCTTAGTTTTTAGTTATTAAATGAAGCTCTGCGCTCAACAGGTAGCAAAGTATGATCCTAGATATATTATAAAAATTCGATGATTAATCAAATACTAAATGACTATTTTCTAAGAAAGCTTAGAATTGAAAATCACATATTAGTGAGGTCCATGTGAGGATAAGATATTTGAAAAAGTGCATTCGACTTATATAATCAATACCTAGGATATTCAGCTAACTACATTTCAAATTGTAGCTTTAATTTTTTTTACATAAATGAATGCAACTATGTATTTCTAATTTCAGTTCTAACACAAATTTATAGATACATTTACAGCATGCTGGCAATCCCTGAATTTATAGGAATTGATCTAATTACGGGTAAGCTCTTTATTAAGTGTAATCTGAAACATGTTAGCTAGCGTGTGAGCAGGACTGCTATGTAAAGAGGAATTAATATATCTCAAAACCGTAAGTAATTGATTAAGAAATAAGCCATAATACCAAATGTGTTAGGCATAATCCTGATACCAATAGAAAGAAAATCTATACAATCAGTTTCAGAATTTAGGGGTTACGTCAAGAACACCTCCCTTTGTTGTTACCTAGTGATGACAGACATATCAAACACCTTGTGCCTGAATTCAATCAGTATTTAAGTGCTGCTTGAACTGAATAGAAAAGCAAATAGCTATTTAAGAACTGAAACATAGTATTCTCTTTGCACACCTAAGAAATTGTGACCAAGCTAGTCCATGACAGTGACCAAGCTATTACTAGTTTCTAAATCATAAATAGTAGGTATCAAAGACATTTCACACACATTAGTAGCTATCATACAGTGAGTACAAAGAGGACTGGCTAGAACCAGTACCGCAAACAAGATCACAAAGACAGCCCCAACATGCCTTGATTCATGGTATACTCATGGAGACAAAAGGTTGTGCTGTTTACCTCATGGGAATTTTATCGAATATCTCCTGTGCGCTATAGTTGTCGTCAATGTCCAGTTCATCACCGGCTGGCGTTCCACATCTGATCTGTTGTAATTTATATTTAAAAAAGATACATCAATTTAAAAACTTACTGTATCAAGGATGAACTAATATCTTTTTTTTATTGCAGGATGAACTAATATCTGCTTTAAACATCCACATCAATTGGCCCTTATTGTATTGAAGAGGTTCAAGCGAAAATGGAAGAGACGAATCGAACCAGGAAATGCTATAGCTGGGAAACAGTTTTGTCAAGGTGCAGGTACACATAGAATTGGTTTTTGCTGCTGTGCAGGGTCCAAGCCATCTCTTCACAAATTGATTGTAGCCATCCCACCAAGATTGACAAAAAATCAGTCTTATAAATGGTTGACTAAAGCTTCAGCATGCATCATTGAGGACAAGCACCACATGAGCAAGAGGAAAAACACAAGGTGAGGACGAACCCTTACCAAATTGAAGAAGAAGACACCGTGAGGGGCTGCTGCGTGTGGGGAGACGTTCTGTTCGTCAGCTTGGATTGAACCTCAGTATGATCCTTCAAGGGACGAGGGGGGCTGGGAGACCGAACGACGGCTTGAGTGGAGCCTAGCGGCGCTGGACGACCGAGACCTTCATTGCGAGGGCCGAGTGCTCCATCGACGGGGACGCCCCGCAGGGGTCGCCGTGGCTGCAGCGCTCGAGCTTCACGCCCGCGCCGGGGTGGCCGCAGCCACCGTGCTTGAACTCGCCGCCCGCTCCGGGGTGGCCGGAGCCACCACGCGCGCAACGCCGGTCGCGCCGGGGTCGCAGGGGCCCCCGCCCGCGCTGGGGCTGCTGGCCCACCGGGCCACGTCGGGATGAGGGAGGTGCGGGTAGTCGGAATGAGGGAGGGGCGGGGGCGGCGGAGGACGGCCAGGTCGAGTGCGGTTGTGCCTCGCGGCTCTGTTTCCTCTGCACAACGGGCAACCCTCGGGAAGGTTCGTGGCTTTACGGGCGACGCCCGAACCGACCCGCAATCGGACCGACCAGATCGCATGAACGCTCGATCCAACGGCTAGCGGGTAAACGGGTGATGTGGTCCGATCCGCTGCTCGTCTTTTGGAGACAGGATTCTTATATAGAGATTCTTATCTATGTTTCCGTTATACAATATCATTATATAATATCACAAGAAAACCACATCAACTGTACAACATACCCATGCCCGTCAATACCCATGTGTAGGACGGGCGACCGCACGGAGCCCCCAGCCGGCAAGGGCACCAGATTTTGGCCCTTTATGCACGCATGAACGTTGGCGGTTTGAACTCTGTCTTTCCCTAGTTCATTTATTGCTCTCACACGCATTCTCAGGTGGCTGCCAGGTACAGCTATACTTTACGAACCATTATTTTAAAATTATGCAAAAATTATACTTTTGTTACTAGTTCAATCACATAAAGGGCCTGGTTTCTACTGAAGCTCCTAAAATTCCTGTCACATCGAATGTTTGGACACATGCATGGAGTATTAAATATAGACTAATTATGAAACAATTGCACAACTTGCGACTAATTTGCGAGACGAATCTTTTAAGCCTAATTAGTCCATGATTTGACAACGATATGCTACAGTAACCATGTGCTAATGATGAATTAATTAGGCTTACAAAATTCGTCTCGCAAATTAGCCTCCATCTATGTAATTGGTTTTGTAATTAATCTATATTTAATGCTTCTTATTAGTATCTAAATATTCGATGTGATATGAATTTTAGAAGCGACTAAAGCACCAAACACCGCCAAAGTTCCATAGCGTAGGGTACATGTATAGACTCGATATTTACATATGCAGGTTATTTTCACTCTGTGGATCCGGTGTTGGTATTTGCTTAGAAGGCCATATCCGGCTAATTTTGACATGGCATGTTGCATCTTGTAAACAACAATCATGAAGAGATCTTCGCCAGCCATGTGTGAATGCCTACTACGCGGTTGTGTGCTTAATCTAGATTTTATCATCATGAAGAGAACTTTTGTTTTAGCCAAACTCTATTAAACTTTGTGCTTTAGTCTTTGGACGTGTTCTAGTTTCGGCTAAGACTTTGTAATAATGTATTGTTGAGTGCATGTTTATTGCAGAGACCAGAATAAATTTCCAGTATCTAAAAACATATAATTCAATTGTGATATATAGATTTTAGTTAGTATTACTCTATATGTTTTTATTTATATTCATTTTCCCATTATATCGCACATCTATGAGCATTTGTTGTGCTTAGTCAAAAATTTTGCATGAGCTATGTGTGTATATGTTTGCGATTGAAATCAATGTGCACAGTACATCCCTTGTTGTATACATAATTACATATATACGTGGTCCACTTGATGACACATATCATGCATGTTTAATTTAGTTAGTTTATTTATTTTAAATAAAAAAGTAAAATGGCTAATTTAGAAGCATAAATAGAAGTATTTTTGTGTACTTTTCTAATAATGGTAGAGGCATGAGATTCAGATACAGATTTAGGTGGTTAGTTTAGGTCTTATTAAAAATGGCAAACGTGCATAATTTATTAGATGAAAATTTAGAGGTTATTTTACGTTAATTTTCATAATCGCAGATGTGGATAATTTACCTATAGATTTAAGGGATTACTATAGACCATTTTTATAATGGCAAAGGTGAGTAAGTTTTCAAAAAAGTATTGATCAAAGGGCTATTATTATCAAGGATAATTATAGAGCCTAGCAAATTGACGGCGGGATGTTTCTGAATTTTTTGTGAATTTTAGAATTTATCTTTTTTTAGCGCTTGTCGTAGATATTGTGGAGGCTCCAAAAAGGACCCTCCGGTTAGTTGTGGAAAGAGCATCTCCGGCAGCTTACCTATTCCATCCCTAATACCTGAAAATTTGGATATGAGAGATGGGAGCAGCTCTAGTAGATTACCCATCACAATTCCCCCGATACCTACAATTGTTGGGTCATGCCCAAAAACTCTTTCCCTCTTACCTAAAGAAACGGCATATGCCCCCAGCTCTAGTAGATTACCCATCAAAATTCCCCCCAATACCTACAATTGTTGGGTCATGCCCCAAAAACTCTTTCCCTCTTACCTAAAGAAAGGGCATATGCCCCCCCCCCCCCCCCGCCCCAATGCACTATAGCAGTGTCTCACCATGGCTGCGAGATCGAGGCAGCCCTCCAGAGGAGCTCTGACCGGTGGTGCATAGCGGATGGGAAGGAAGGGAGAAGGACGAGAAAGATTGAGGAAAAGAAGAAAAAGGTAGTATATGGGAGATGCTTTAGGTAATCTACTGGAGGACATGTCTCCTATGGCCAGAGGGTGGATTTGAGGTATCACTAGTAGAGAAACGACCTTTGATCCCACCTCGAAATTTGGCTTTAGTCCCGGTATTTTTCGCGCCCGGAACTAGAGATACCTTTAGTTCCGGTTTGTAGCTCCAACCGGGACTAAAGGACCCTGCCCAATGGCTACTGCGGCAGGCTTTTGCTGCAGGGGACCTTTAGTCCCGGTTGGAGCTACCAACCGGGACTAAAGGTTAACTTTTACTCCCGGTTGGTCCCTCCAACCGGGAGTAAAAGTCTACTCCCGGCTGGAGGCTCTGTCCGGGACTAGGAAGGGACCTTTAGTCCCGGTTTCTATCTCCAACCGGGACTAAAGGTCCCCTCCTATATAGCCCTTGTTCCTCCCCGAGCCCAAGCCACTTCGAGCTCAGTGTTCTTGCTTCATCGCCGGCCTCTCTTCTTCCTCATCACCGGTGTATCACAAGATTTCTTCCATTCCTCCATCGATTCTTCGGTTCTGAAGGTTACCAACTTTATACTCTTATGTTTCATCAGTAGCTTATTTTATTTTGTGGACTATATATATGTGGTTTTTTATGTTAGATTTTTTTATTTGTAAGCCAATTAAGCTCAAAATCACTTTAAAGTTTGCGTATTTGGATGAAGGAAGGTTAAAGTAGTTATTCAAAACTAGTATTGAGTTTTCAATTCTAGCATGCATAGCACACTTCATGGTTTGGAGATATAGAGAATTTTAGAGTTTTTTTTAATTTTATTTGTTTATAAAATGAGAAATTTATATTATATTAAAAATGAGTATAGAGAGTAGATGGCAACTGCTTCCGGGTCCTCGGCCTCTCATCGGGTTTCAAAGCGACTGAGGCCGGACCTTCCTCTCATTGCATGCGGCAAGTGTGAGGAGAAGATTGTGATGGAGTACCGGGTGAGGAAGGAGTGTCCCAACAAGGGCCGTATCTTCTACAAGTGTCCGGATCGTAATGTGAGTTATTTTGTCGCATTTGATGATTATGGCTAATTTATACTTATTTTCATGATGATTGTGATTAAAGTTCTAATTTTTTGTTTTAATTTTAGTGGGATGGCACTGATGTTCAGGCTGGTACTGGGAGGAAGAGTATGTTGAACACGTGCAAAACTCTCTTGCACAGGCGGTTGATGAGGTAGTGATCCTGCGGAAGAAGCCCATAGATGTTGAACAAACGCATGATCTGTCTGTTTTAGTTGGGATTGGTCGCGAAATCCTTATGCTGCTAAAGTGCATTTTAGCTTTAGTTTTTTAGTGGTAGTTCGGATTGTCTACATTATAGTAAGACTTTCATAAATTAATACCTTATGTGGTGGCATGCATGTCGTATAATTAACTGATTATGTTCTAGGTTTTAATATGGTATGTATGTCATGTAATGTAGATGAGCCGGCATTGGATGTACAATGCTGATCGCCGCTCCCAAGAGTTCATTGAGGGCGTGCATTCTTTCTTACGTGTGGCCGAAGCAAACAAACGCGATGGTTTCATGTGCTACCCATGTGTCATATGTAAGAATTTGAAGGAATATGCTAGCTCAAGGAGTCTTCATTCACACTTGTTGAAGTCGGGTTTCATGCCAAACTATATTTGTTGGACGAAGCACGGAGAAACCGGGGTTGTAATGGAAGAAGGTGAAGAAGAACAATGGGACGATGATGACATTATTGCTGAATATGGTGCCTTTAATGATACTGCAATGGGGAAGCTGAAGAAGAGGTAGTGGCAGAAGATGAGCCCGCTGATGATCTTGGTCAAGCCATTCATGACGCACAAAGAGAATGCGAAAGTGAAAAGGAGAAGATCAAGTTCGAGCGCATGCTAGAGGATCACAAGAAATTGCTATACCCAACTTGTGATGCGGGATAGAAAAAGTTGGGTACCACACTGGAATTGCTGCAATAGAAGGCAAAGAATGGTGTATCTGACAAGGGATTTGGGGAGTTACTGAAAATCCAAAAGAAGATGCTTCCAAAGGATAATGAATTGCTCGTCACTACGTATGAAGCAAAACAGGTAGTCTGCCCTTTGGGATTAGAAATCCAGAAGATACATGCATGTCCTAATGACTGCATCCTCTACCATGGCGAGGAGTATGAGAAGTTAGATGCATGCCCGGTATGTCATGCATCGCGGTATAAGATCAGGCGAGATGACCCTGGTGATGTTGAGGGCGAACGTCCCACGAAGAAAATCCCTGCCAAGATTATGTGGTATGCTCCTATAATACCACGCTTGAAACGTCTGTTTAGAAAACCAAGACCATGCAAAGTTATTGCGATGGCACAAAGAAGACCGTAAGGTAGACAATATGTTAAGACACCCTGCTGATGGGTCCCAGTGGAGAGCAATCGATAGAGAATTCCCGGAGTTTGCAAATGATGCAAGAAACTTAAGGTTTGCTTTAAGTACGGATGGTATGAATCCTTTCGGGGAGCAGAGCAGTAGTCATAGCACTTGGCCTGTTACTCTATGTATCTACAACCTACCTCCCTGGTTATGCATGAAGCGTAAGTTTATTATGATGCTAGTGCTCATCCAAGGTCCAAGGCAACCTGGCAACGACATCGATGTGTACCTGAGGCCACTAGTTGAAGAACTTCTACTTTTGTGGAACAGACCAGGTGTACATGTGTGGGATGAGCACAAACAGGAGCACTTTGACATGCGAGCATTGTTGTTCGTAACAATCAATGATTGGCCTGCTCTAAGTAATCTTTCAGGACAATCAAACAAGGGATATAATGCATGCACACACTGTTTCGATGACATTAAAGGTATGTTCTTGAAAAATGTCGAAAGGTCGTGTACCTTGGCCATCGTCGATTTCTTCCTACGAATCACCCCCTAAGAAAGAAAGGTAAGCATTTTAAAGGTAAGGCAGACCACCAGTCCAAGCCGGGCAACCGAATTGGTGAGGATGTACTCAATATGGTCAAGGATGTGAAAGTAGTATTTGGAAAGGCACATGGCAGCGAACCTCTTCCGAACAACACCGACGGTCACGCACCCATGTGGAAGAAGAAGTCCATATTTTGGGAGCTATCTTATTGGCAAGTCCTAGAGGTCCATAGCGCGATCGACGTGATGCACCTGACGAAGAATCTTTGTGTGAACCTGCTAGGCTTCATGGGTGTGTATGGGAAGCCTAAGGACACACTTGAAGCATGATAGGACCTGCGATGTTTGAAAGAACGAGACAACCTACATCCAGAGAAGATAGATGATGGATGCCATTACTTAAGTCCTGCCAGTTACACTCTTAGCAAAGAAGAGAAGGAAAGCATGTTTGAATGCCTAGCAAGCATCAAGGTACCATCTGGATTCTCCTCGAATATAAAGGGTATAATAAATATGCCAGAGAAGAAATTCCTATACTTAAAGTCCCATGACTGCCACGTGCTCATGATGCAATTGCTTCCAGTTGCATTAAGAGGAATTCTACCTCCAAATGTACGTCTAGCCACCGTGAAGCTATGTGCATTTCTCAATGCAATTTCTCAGAAGGCAATCGATCCAATGGATCTAGCTAAACTACAGAATGATGTGGTTCAATGTCTTGTCAGCTTTGAGTTGGTGTTCCCTCCTTCCTTCTTTAATATCATGACACACCTCCTAGTTCACCTGGTCAAGGAGATTAGCATTCTCGGTCCTGTGTTCCTGCACAACATGTTCCCCTTTGAGAGGTTCATGGGAGTCCTAAAGAAATATGTTCACAACCGTGCTCAGCCAGAAGGAAGCATCGCCAAGGGCTATGGAACAGAGGAGGTCATTGAGTTTTGTGTTGACTTTATTCCCGACCTTGACCCGGTTGGTGTTCCTGAATCGCGACACGAGGGGAGACTAAGTGGAAAGGGGACACTAGGGAAGAAAACATATATTGGTACACAGGACAATTATTTTAATAAAGCACACTACATAGTTCTGTAAAACTCCTCCTTGGTGGATCCGTATATCGAGACACATAAAGAGTTGCTCCGATCCGAGTTTCCAGGGAAGTCTGAAGCTTGGATTACGCGTCAGCACATGGAAACTTTCAGCGACTGGTTGCAAAAAGAATGTCAGGGTGATGAGAGTATTGATGAGCAACTGTATTTGTTGGCTAGGCAGCCATCGTGGCATATCCTCACATACAAAGGGTACGAGATAAATGGGAATACATTTTACATAGTAGCCCAAGATAAAAGGAGCACCAACCAAAACAGTGGTATCCGCATAGATGCCACCGACCCTAATAGAAATAAGCAAACATATTATGGCCGCATAGAGGAGATATGGGAACTAAACTATGCACCTACTTTTAAGGTACCTTTGTTCAAGTGCCAATGGGTAAAGGCGACTGGAGGCGGGGTAGCAGTCGACAACCAGTATGGAATGACAACCGTGGACCTCAACAATATTGGGTACAAAGACGAACCATTCGTCCTTGCCAAGGATGTGAATCAGGTGTTTTATGTCAAGAAAATGTCTACAAAACCGAAGAGAGGGAAAAACAACAACGACCCAATCTATGAGCCAAAGCGCCACATAGTTCTTTCAGGGAAAAGAAACATCATCGGAATTGAAGACAAGTCAGACATATCAGAAGATTATGAAAAGGATGACCGAATTCCACCCTTCACAGTGAACAAAGACCCAAGCATCCAGCTAAATGATGAGGACACTCTATGGTTACGACGTGATCATAACCAAGGGATATACGTTAAGAAGAAGTTCACTACTGTGCCCGCTTGATATATTTAGTGATGTATTAGACCTATTATGTAATAATTGTGACTTCAGATTTTTTTGTCGTGTTTTCATATTTTCTATGGTTTAAATGAATTTTCTGCTAGACGGTGGATTTCCCGTGGAGAATGTGTGATGAAAAACCAAATGATCAACGTTAATAAGATGTGAAAACTAATTTCCTGTCGAAAAGCAATAGTTTTAATGATTTTAATTAAGTAGTATATTTTTGCATGGTGCAAATTGTAATTATTATTTACACTATGTCAAATATTCATACAGTAAAACAAAAGAGTTTAGGTTACAATTTTTTGTTGTGTATAATAATGCAAAACCAAGTCCAGGATTTTTTTTAATATTTTTATTGGTAATATTTTATTTATTAGGCAATTAATAACTCTATGCATTTTTATATAAAAGAAATATATAAAAAAAGAAAAAACTTATGGAAACCGGAGAAAGCCAACTGCAGACCACCTTTACTCCTGGGCCTAAAATGCCCTTTACTCCCGGGCCGTGGCTACACCCGGGACTAAAGGTGGGCTGCGTATTCGTAGCCCACCAAAATGACCTTTACTCCCGGGCCGTGGCTACACCCGGGACTAAAGGTGGGCTGCGTTTTCGCAGCCCGCCAAAATGACCTTTACTCCCGGGCCATGGCTACACCCGGGACTAAAGATTAGACCTTTAGTCCCGGTTCTAATCATCACCCGGGACTAAAGGGTCTTTAGTCCCGATTCGTAGAGGCAACCGGGACTAAAGGTCTCCCTTTATAAAACCTTTCTGCCTCCGCCAAGCCTCATCTTCTCCACCAGATCGATCTAGCAGCGCCGCCGCCCCCAGGCCACCCTAGCCTCGCCTCACGCGCGCACGCTGTCACCGACCGGCCAGCGCACGCCTCACGTCGTCCTCGTCCCCGGCCCACCTCGCCCCCAAGCAGTCTTCTCCAAGATCCGCAGCAGGCCACAGCTACGGCACGTCTCCAGGTTTGGCCCCGGTCTCCCTCTTCCTCTGCACTTCCCTTGATGATGCCGTAGTTGGTGTTCCGACGACGATGGAGATCGCCAGGCTAGGTTGGGAAGATGCATATCGGTATTAGTGATCAGCGGCGAGATGATTAGTGCTGTGCATGACAGTTGTGTGTGTTGCTATTGCTAGGAGGTAGCATGCTCAAGTGTAGAAGGGGCAAGGGCCAAGGGGCTTGTTCTGTCATCACAAGAGGGAGGACGACGGTTAGCAGTGTGTTTGTGAACCTGCTTTGCTGGCTGGAAGTCTTTCTCGCGATATATGTGTTATTATAGATGCTCAAGATATTGTTAATTAGTTCTTATAGATGCTCTACTAGATGATCATGTTTATTAGAATTATGATTTTATACATTTGTACATACTTGTTGCAAATGAGCTTTTGTATGAATCTAGAATCTGGGCAGGAGCTAACTTTGATCTGGTAGGAGTTATGGCTGATATCATGAGCTTTTGCAATTTCTACAAGTCATAAAAAAAGATGCTTCTGTATGAATCTAGAATTTGTGCATGATCTTTGAAGTTTGGATTGGAACCTGAGTGGTAGAAACTTTTTGCGACAAAATCTCTATGCTGATGAGAGCAGCATTGACAATGGAAGCATTTTTCAAGATATAGTGAGATGCTTGCTTTTGCATTTGTTTTGTACATTTTGCTGTTATAAACAATAGTTTGCTGATTTCCATTAGTATCAATTTGGCTCATCAATTTGGTGCATACTTCTGTAACATATTTTTTAGTAAAGTCTAAGTCTCTAACATGTTTTTTTGGCTGCAGGAGCTGGACCTCGCGTTTGACACCTTGGATGTGAGCCACTGCCGCCACCATATACAATCCGTTTATGATGGATTAATTGCTCCAACCTTTTGTAATCGGATGGATGCGTGTGCCGAGCCCTCGTGCCGGCAATCTTGTAATGCCATTTTGCATTGAGCCATCGAGCTTAGTGGAGCATGGGCGCCCCTGGTGTCTCGTCATTTCCTCCTTTTTGCGTGGTAGCTTATGACGAATAGTTAGAAAATTGTAGAAAATCCATACTAGTTGAACTTGCGGACCGTGTTCATTTCGGCGAGCATGTTCTCTGCCAAGCGGTAACGGACGTCAAGGAGGAGCTTTGATTCTATGAGGGAGAGCGGCAATGGTCGTGGAAGACCGTGTTCCCTTCCTCGTTGAATCGGAGCTCTTCTGTGGCCAAGTACAGTGCCGTCCGGTGGAGAAATGCTCACCAAGATGATCACGTAAGCAAGGTCAACTAGTACGGATGGTTATTTATTCACACGTCCCGATATTGTCGCAGTAGTCTGTCAATTACCATACCCAAACGTAGTATATATATAAATATAAACGATAATCGATTGTTATGTGTGTACACTCCTATTCTTCTGTTAATTTGCGGAAATATCATGTGAATTACTTACCTGCCGCAGTAAAAGACGAGAACACAATGACCATGGCCACGGCCATGAAAAATGCCAACGACACAACACTAGCAACTTTCTCGGCAAGCCGAGTAGTGTTAAACGCTCTGGAAACCTTTAAACTTTGTCAGTTAAGATTTCCCCTTCAAACAAGATAGGCACTTAAATAAGGCTTATGCTAGATTCTATCACTAGTACATATACAGAAATGATTTTTACAAATGTTACTATCCTTGAGGTGGCACGTCTTGCAGGAGTTCATTTTATAGATATAGTTTTTTATTTTTTATAGATATATCTGGTGGTGTAAAAGCTACATGGCTGCCCCGAGAGACAACATGGATGAAGAAATGATGAATATTATCAACACCGGCACTCAATTTGCCGATGGTGACCAGCAGGATGTAGATGACGGGAGTCAATACATGGCTCTTGAAGATAACCAAGAAAATATTGTGCAAGAAAATACAGGCGAGGTATATATTTATATATATATATTTGAATATTATATATATATATTTGAATATATATCATCTATTATACGTAGCCCTCTGGATCGACGACAACAACGGCGAAAAGCAAAAAAATTTGAGGCCCAAAAAAGCCTTTGGAGGGGCGCTACATAATATCGGAATTCAATATCGAGACAGGCGAACCACTTGGTCCACACGCAAGGAAATTCGTGCAACACTATGGGTGCCTTGTAAGGGACAGACTTCCGATCAGTGCCCGTGAATGGAAGCAAAAGATCAACGAGCCTCATGTTAGTTTTGTCTCAGATCTTGATAAGAATTTAATTTGGGATGATATTCTTCAACATTTCACGTTGCAAGCGGATGATTATGATGCTATCAATGATGATGAATTGAAGGAACTAGTTCGAAATTGGGCTATGAAGAAGATGGCCACACAATTTCAGACTTGGAAGAAATCCCTATACACGAAATACGTCAAGAAGAACATAACGCCCAATTTCAATACTAGTGGCCCGCTCGCGAAGTTGAGGCCCTACTGGAATGATTTTGTACAGTACAAGACATCGGAAGAGGGTGAGGAACGGGTGAGAAGGAACCAAGAGAATGCCCGACAGAAGGTATACCACCATGGCATGGGATCAGGTGGCTATGCGACTGCCATTCCCAAGTGAGAAAAAATGGAAGCGAACATTCTTGCCAAGGGTATCACACCAGAATCACTCAATTGGCCCAAACGCGCAAATAATTGGTTTTTCGCTCATGGGGGAAGACTGGACCTAGAGACCAGGAAGCTGGTTCATGGCCCAAAACTCGAAAGAGCAACACAAAGATTATCTTATGCTCTACAAGCTAAAGCTATTGGTGCGTTCAGGCCCAATAGAGAGAAGGATGAACTGACGTATGCCATCGGGACTGCTGAACACAGTGGCCGAACAAGAGGTTTAGGATGGAACATTTCTTGGGAGCATGGTTTCCCTAACGATAGAGATACCTACAGAAGCCGACAGAGAAGGAAGGATGAGCAAGCAGCGCGGATCAGCAGGTTGGAGGAATATGTTTGTGAGTCACGGGAGGCGTTGCTTCAAGCACAAGAGCGCGAAAAAAACATGCAAGCTAGAATGCAAGACGAAATCATAAAGCAAGTGCAAATAGCAATGAGTGCCCAGAGGCAGGCATCAGATGCAGGAATCAACATTAATATTAGTCCCCCTGATCAGTTGAAAAGCAGCTGCGCTTCCACGGAGTTGCCAAATCAAGATGACGCAATGCTATGTTTCCCCGTGGATGACATCACTGCACCGTTTACATCATGTGAGCTACATATTCCAAAAGAGAATGCCACAATCATGGTGGCTCTTGGTGTTTTTTCTCCTCTAGATCCTACCAAGACACCAAGAATCCATGGGGCAATAATACCACCTGGATATGTTAGCGTCTCAGTTGATAGAGTTAACAAAGGTTTTAGTGACCTGCCTCTTGACATTCCAGGAGGTGACGGGAGAAGACTCTAGGAGAAGCAGAGAAAACATTCATACTATGGCGCAAGTGCTACATCATTATTCCTGGGGTCTCTAGTCCACCACCGCTTCCTCAACTGCCAGACAATAGGTGCGGACAAAAGTGAACGAAACAATTTTTTCACAAACTTTCTATTGACATGCATGATTAATAATAACAATTTCTTATATCTAATTATTCTTTTTTGTAATCACACAACAGGGCCTCCGCCAACCTAAGTCCAATTATTCAATCTCCAGATCATCATAGTGCTCCGGGCAATTAGGCGGCAACGCCACCACCGCCGCCACCTCCAAGGAGGTCTCCAACGCCTCCAACGGCTGCCCCGCCTCCCTTGATGACTAAGAGGAAGCCAGCTCCTAAGAGGTCCACCCCGCAAACAAAGTCGTTGTCCCACCAGCCGGCAAAGAAGAAAGCCTCATCTAATCCAGTTATTCCCCAAAAACTATCTTTCGAGAAAAGTGAAAAGGAATTAAAAGCTATAGTAAAAAAAGATGTGGACAGTTTCTTCGAAAAAGTAAAAAAGCAACGAGAAGAGAGGGAGAACCTAGAGAAATCATACTTCTACCTACCTCCAGATCTTCTAAGAAAGAAGGTGGACCAGAAAAGGTGGGAATCTCAAAAGACCCGGCCAAAATCGGACTACGACCGCTCTCTCACCAAGTCATTTGAGGCGGCGTAGAAAAAAACTAGACCAGGGAAAGGTGTTGCACAACTCGGACAACAATCGCAACAATCAGTCCCCCCTCTTATCGTTCGTAATCAATATAGTTCGAACTTAGACTTAGACGTCGATTTTGAGGAGCTGGCTCGATTTTACGAGGAAACTGGTTTGGACCTTGCCCAAGTACTCGCTGAAGGACCATCTGCTCCGAAAGTGGATCCTTGGAAGAAATTTGAACGTGGAAAGAGTCTATACAACCCTGAGGCCTTAGGTGAACTGGGTACGCAAATGTACCTGCTAAACAAGTGGTACATGGCGGCGTGTGAATGGGGAGAGGCCTTTGTTACTATTAGAGTTAGAAACCAACATTACTTCCATGGCGATGACGTTATATATGTCGAGTTTGAAGAATTACACCAACTATGCCACCTGGACTCTCTCGACAAAAGTCTCATTAGCTGCTATTGTCTGTAAGTGTGATTATTTTCTACTATTAAAGTGTGTATATATAAAGCTACATGTATATATATACATTATATATTCTCACACTATATTTTTATATATGCAGATATGAGATGACAGAACTCAGAAAGAGAAAGGATAATGATGTTGGTTTCGTTGATCCAAATGTCGTATTCAAACACCCTAATCCCCCGCCTCAATGGAAAGTTGAACTCGAGAAAAATCTCATGAGGTTTTTAGTGAACCAACAAAACAATACTCTTCCCCTACAACTTCAAGTGAGTGTTAAATAATTAATGTCGATCATATAGACATTTGTTCAATTATTTGCTTACTATCTAAGCTATCTCCCATATATATACATATATGTTGACTCTAGTTAATGTCGATCATATTTGTGTATAAAAACATATGCAGCAATCACTGGATAGATGGTCATCGATATGGCCAATAGTCGGTTGAGAATCTTAGACTCGTTAAGAAAAGAGCAAACAGAGTACCAAGACATGATAGATATTATCCAAGGGTAATATGGTCTCTCTAGCAACTATATATACCCCGATCTCTTAACTGCAACAATTATTAAAGACCAAATTAATGTTTTATTTTATTGGGCGCAGTGTTTGGAAAAGTTTCATTGAGAATCACCACATGAAACATTGCAAAGCGCCACTGGATGTAATCGCACACAAAGTAAGTACTATCTACATTTATATATATATAATTCAATTAACACCATGCATGCTTTCAATTCACCGGATCTTTTTTCTCGTAAAAGTGGGTTCTGAGGCAAGAACAGGGGAACAACTACTGCGGATACTATGTTTGCGAGTTTATCGGGGCGTACACAAAAAGAACTCCTGAAGAGATCCTCAAAGTATGTTATATAAATATATTCATATATTCACAATTTCTTTTGTTGCTCATATATATAAGTAATCAAGTGACCAACACATATATATATATTAATACTTTTCCTTTAACTTTTATTGAAGACTCTATGGTTGAAGGAAAAAGTCATACGACGTGACCAACTGAAAGCAATTCAAGAGACCATAGCAGGATTTCTTAATGACCAGGTCCTCAACCCCGCCGGCGAGTTCTACAATGACGTCAACGAAACATGGAAGCCAAACTAGATTGAGTGATTTTGTTATCCCAAGGATATGATAGAATATACAATGCAACATTTATTTGTAATATATATATATATACACATACATACATATTATATGTACATGAAATAACGTACAATATATGTATATGCATGTAATATATACGTTAGTTTCATACTTTAGTTTGTACAAAATGTTCGAACATTATAAACGTGTAGAATACATATATTATTAGCAGCGTAGAATGCGTATTCGGAAACCTATTCGAAAACCAAAACGAATCATCAATTGAAAATAGAAACAAAAAAAAGAAAAAAAGAAACCTTTAGTCCTGGTTGGTAATACCAACCGGGACTAAAGGGCCGCCCCACGTGGCCAGGCTGGGAGGCCCTTTAGTCCCGGTTGGTCTTACCAACCGGGACTAAAGGTGCACCTTTAGTCCCGGGCGCGAAACCGGGACTAAAGGAGGGGACCTTTAGTCCCGATTTCGTACTCCCGGTTCCAAAACCGGGACTGAAGGCGGTTGAGAACTGGGAGTACAGCCCGTTTCTCCACTAGTGTATTACTTAAAATGAAATAAAGGTGATTGTTTCAGGTAAGCTGCCGGAGATGCTCTAAGATAGTTTAAAAAGTAAGATTTGACTATTTGTCTCTAAGACCATTTTATGGCATCACATCAGATCAGGATCTAGATTACTTCTTCTTCTTTTCAAAAAACACCACCGGATCTTCTTACATTGCACATCATTTTTTACATCGAACATGCGGGGCAGGTCCCGCGTCGTCTGGTGGACGGTCTCCGGCGCCGGCGACGGCCCCGCGTGGACCACGCGCCGGGAGATGATGCTGTGGACGCAGCGTGCCGAGTGCCACCATTCATCACCGCCGTGGAGCCTTGCCTGTCGCACAAAATTTCTTGGCTTGTTCTTGGCTCCTTGCATGCACTAATAATAAGCCGTACATTTGATGTGCTTAGTAATAATTGTCGGGCATGGAGTGTGAACTTTCTGCTCTTTACGCCACGCTAGCTATTTGTTTATAGTCGGTTCAGGGTTTTTCACTACGTAAAAAATGATTTTTAGCAATGGTTCAAATTTTTTGTAGGGGCGGTTGGTGATGGAGCCGCCCCTACAGTGGCGTGCTCGGGTGCCCAGACACCAGCCGCCCCTACAAATGGAACAGCAGGGGCGACTGGTGATACGAGCCGCCCATACAAATGGGGTCTGATTTGTAGGGGCGGCTCAATCACCAGCCGTCCCTGGAGTTGCTATTTGTAGGGGCGGCTGGTGATTGAGCCGCCCCTACAAATGCCCCCATATATATAGCTCCGATTAGTAGGGGCGGCTCAATCACCAGCCGCCCCTACAAATGATCCACATATAAAACAGCTGCAGCACCTTCTTCCTCCTCGGGTCACTCACTCCAACCCGTGAAAGAAAGGTGGGGAGGCCTTGAGCACCTCCCAAAAATTGCTCTACTAAGGGAAGAAGGTTTTGGTCTCAAATCCTTTGGTGGAGATGTTGTAGAAGGTAAGAAAATGATATTCCACACTTTTTTTTGAAGTTTTAATGGTTGGTTAGTGAGTAATTAGAGTTTTATTTTTCTTTCTCTTCTATGGTGCTTGAGCTACTTATGAAGCAAATTAGACCCAAGTTTTAAATGTACTAGGGTAAATTAGGGAGGGGAACAAGATCATACCCTTATTTGGTCTATGTTTCTTGATTTTAGTGAACAATTAGTTAGTTTTATGCATGTTTCATGTGCATGTAGATCTAGATCTAGGGTTTGGTTTTTTTATTAATTTCATTTTTGTAAATTTATGTTTGATAAAATTGGACTAGGGTTTGTATGAAAGATATTGGGTAAAGTATAATTGTTGCTAATTGTTGTCTTTGAAATTGTTTATTGTAATCAATAAATATATATTTTAATTATTTATGGATAAATGGGCCATTAATTAATTTTCCTCTACCATGGTGTGTTTGTATGCTTCATGTAATTATATTAGATTTATATTCATATATATCTAAAGTATATACAATTATTCTCAAGTAATTATTAATTTGATTCATTTTTATATATATCTGAATAAGTAGTCCTTTAATGTTTGTTTTGTTGTTGTTGTAAAAGATGGAGTACATGAACTCTTGGATGTATGGTTCGTTAAGGTTCAAGGTAGGTTTCCGTGAAGAGGTGGATAAATTTATTGAAGCCGCAAAGAAGCATGCAACGACATTGAAAGAGAATAAGGATATAAATATTTGCCCCTGTAAAGATTGCAAGAACCGTATGGCATGGACAGACGTGACTATCATCAGATCATATTTGATTATGCAAGGATTTGTTGAGGACTACACAGTATGGATTCATCATGGTGAAACGATTATTGTTAACGACGAGGATGAGGAGGAATACGACGACGAAACCATAGAAACCATGTCCCAATATTCAGCAGAGCTTGATGCACGAATGGATTTTGAGTTTGGCAATGAACAAGGTGGTGATGCTGGTGGTTGGGATGGTAACGACGAAGCTAGTGCCAATAATGATGGTGGAGCACGTGTCGGGGATGAAGATGATTTGGAGGACATGATTCGAGCCCTTGGACCAGAGATTTTACTAAATAGCCCGAAAGGTCTAGAAAATTTGGAAAAGGGTAACAAAAGCATCGAAGGAGACTGTGTATGGTGTTGAAAAGGGTTGTCCAACACATTGGACATTGCTACGTTTTGTGCTTGAGCTACTCATCCTGAAGGCTAAGTACGGCTGGTCAGACTGTAGTTTCAATGATCTATTGCATCTTCTATCATGGGTGCTGCCACAACCAAACTCAGTTCCCGCCAACATAAACCAAGCGAAGAAGGTCATAAGTCCATTGACAATGGGGGTTGAAAAAATCCATGCACGCCCCAACCACTGTATACTTTTTCATGGCGAAACGTTCAAGTCACTGGATAAATGTCCCCGGTGTGGGGCTAGCCGGTACAAGAACAATGACCTTTACGATGGGGACAAAGGCTCCATGGGGAAAAAGAGGAATAAGAAGGGTACAAAAAAGGTGGTACAAGAATCTCAGCCCCTAGATGACACTCCATTAGGCAACGATGCAAAGCAGAGAAGAATTCCTGCCTTGGTAATGTGGTACCTGCTAGTGACCGACCACTTGAGACGTATCTTCCTAAACCCTAAAGAAGCCGCACTCATGACATGGTGGGATGATGAGCGCAAGGTGGATGATGATAAGATTGCACACCCGGCTGATTGTAGTCAATGGCAAAGGTTTGATGAGAAGTACAAAGAATTCAGCGATGACCCAAGGAATGTACGGTTTGGCTTGAGCACCGATGGATTGAATCCCTTCAATGAGAGGATGAGCGACCACAGCACTTGGCCAGTGATCTTGACCATGTATAACATCCCAACATGGTTGTGTCAGAAGAGAAAGTACCTTCTCCTCACTATTCTTATTTCTGGCCCTAAACAACCAGGCATTGATATAGACGTGTTCCTCGAGCCTTTGATGCAAGAAATGGAAAGGCTATGGAGGCATGGGGAGCAGATGTACGATGCGTTCCGAAAGGAGGACTTCATATGTAGAGCAATAGTATTTGTTACTACCAATGATTACCCCGCGCTGTTTGCTTTGTCTAGACAGATCAAAGAGAATATGGGATGTTTGGTTTGCTTGGATGGTACTACATGGGTGTACCTAGATGTATCCAAGAAAATAGTTTACCTAAGGAACCGACACATCTTAAAGACAAGTCACAAGTATCACAGCAAATTGTTCTTTAGATTTTATGACAACACCCCGGAGATTGAACCCCCTCCGGAGAGATGTTGTAACAGAGAACACGTGTACTGAATGGTGAAAAACATACGCGTTGTCTATGGAAAGAAGAATCCAGATGGGACTAACAGAGATAGAAGCATACCTCCTGTCAAAGGCGTACCTTTCAAGAAACAATCGATCTTCTTTCAGTATCTACCTTATTGGCTAGACATAGAGGTCCCCCATGCCATTGATGCTATGCACGTGCAGAAGAATGTCTTTGAGAGTCTCATTGCTACCTTGATGGACATAGGCAAGTCAAAGGATGGTCTGAAAGCACGGAAAGACATGGTGCAGCTAAACGTGATGCCACAGCTTCACCTAGTACCGGAGGCTAATGGAAAATACACTCTACCCGCGGCGTGCTTTAACCTAACACCAGACGAGAAGAGAGCTATATGCACTTTCCTGAGGGGGGTCAAAGTCCCGACTGGGTTTTCAACAAATGTGAAGAAGCAAGTGTCGATGAAGGACTTGTCAATAACACACTGCAAGGCTCACGATTGCCATGTGATGCTAACTGTGTTTCTACTTGTTGCAATCAGGGCTATAAAGCCAGAGTTCTTGAAAATGGCCATCACCCGCATGTGCTACTTCTTTTCGAAGATCTCATAGAAGACGATTGGCAAGCAAGAGCTGAGTGACCTACATGAATTTGTGGTGGAGACACAAAACCAACTAGAGATGTGTTTACCTCCTGCTTTTTTTGATATAATGCCACATCTCATGATTCACATGGTTTATCAGATATAGGCGCTGGGCCCTTGCTACTTGCATGAAATGTGGTCCTACGTGCGGTTCATGTCGGTTCTAAATCGATACATGCATAATTGAGCATACCCAGAAGGGCTCCATGATAGAGGATTACCGTACTGAAGAAGTCGTCGAGTGCTATCAAGAGTACCAAAACGTACAGAAAGGGATTGGTATACCCAATTCTCGTCACAAGGGTAGGCTGGCTGGGAAGGGCACCAGTGGTAGAAAAATGTTCATCGACCATGATTACAAAGAGGTGAGTCGGGTGCATTAAAGTGTCTTGCAGAGTACACAACTGATGCAACCATACATTGATGAACACTTGGCTATCATTATGGCGGAGAGAAATGGCCGTTCGAATGATTGGGTCATGAAACAACACAAGCAATGACTAACTACATGGTTGAAGGACCAAAACATACCGCCTGGAGAAACCATAGACTTTATTACCATCAGTAGGTTGGCGGAGGGGCCATCGAGACAAGTGACATCTTGGAATGCTTATGACATCAATGTGTATACGTACTATACCCATGCAAAGGATAGTAAATATGTGAACCAAAATAGCGGCGTTCGAATAGAGGCTCTCGATGGATTGGGGCGAAAGATCCAATACTTTGGCATCATTGAAGAGATATGGAAACTTGACCATGGAAGGGATATAACGGTGGCCCTATTTCGATGCCGTTGGATCAAACAACACCAACTGAACGAGATCGGATTGAGAGTCCTGGACCTCGAGAATCTAGGCTACCAAGATGACCCTTGGGTGCTCGCTTCACATGTTGCATAAGTTTTCTATATGTCTGACCCACAAAGTAACCTCCTCCCGAAGAAGAAGACAAAGCACGTGGTTGCCTCCGGGAAACAACACATTATTAGAGTTGATGGCGTGGACGATGTTGAAGCTTACAATAACTATGATGAGATACCGCTATTCACAGACTTTCCTAAGAAGATCAGTGTTGTGGAAAAGAACATCCCCAAAGACATATTGCCATGGGAACGAAAAGGTGTCAAGGGGAAAGTCGTTACAGCGGGCTAGCTAGTTGTTGAACGTGGAGTGTTTGTGTAAGTGTGTGTTTGTATGACTTCATTTATGCATGCGTGAGAGACTATATATTTATGTACGTGTATAACACTACATATTTTTGTATGTGTATGAGACTATATTTATGCATGTGTGTGAGACTTCCCTTTGCAACATCCAGATGACTCTATTTGAACATCCACTCTATTACTACTAAAACTTTATGAAATCACTTAACACTTTATGAAATGAGGAAATGACCAAAATAAAAGTAGGAGATCTTGATGAGTTATACAACTTTTATATTCATCACCTTTACAGCTAAAATCATTTAGTGTTTGAAGATCAGGTTTGAAGCTGTCATTTTCTGAAATTTAAAATTTGAATTATTCAAAAATAGTGACAAAGATAGATGACTAGACTGAAAAGATAGAGCATGATTTTAGAAAATTTTAGGAAAAAAACCATCACATTTGGAGTTAGTATGAGGGAGAAAAACTAGTTATAAGTTTCAGCTACAGATTAAAAAGAGAAATCACACTTGTTCATCATCGAACATCATGAACAGTTGTGATTTTTCTTTTTAATCTCTAGGTAAAATTTGTAACTAGTCTTTCTCCCTCATACTAACTCCAAATGTGATGATTTTTTTTCCTAAAAAATTCTAAAATCTTGCCCTATCAAGTTAGTGTGTTGATTTGGTCATTCTTTTCATTTGACAAAGTTTGAGCACTTCAAATTTTCAAATTTAAAAAAATGACAAGTTTGAACAAGATTTTCAACCATTAAATGATTTTAGCTGAAAAAGTGATAAATACCAAAGTTGTATAACTCATCAAGATCTACAACTTTTATTTTGATCATTTCTTCATCTGACAAAGTGATAGTAAACATTATTCACAAATCAACATGTTTCTCGTATTGTTCATGAAACTATGAGTCATATGTGAATTTATGAATAATGTTTACTAATACTTTGTCATATGAAGAAGTGACCAAAATAAAAGTTGTAGATAGTGATGAGTTCAACCACTTTTATGTTCACGACTTTTATTGTTGAAATCATTTAAGGTTTCAAAATCTTGTTTGAAGTTGCCATTTATTGAAATTCAAATTTTCAACTATCCAAATTTGGTCAAATGAAAATATGATCAAAATAAAAGTTGTAGATATTGATGAGTTCTACAACTTTGGTATTCATGAGTTTTTCATCTGAAATCATTTACTCTTTCAAAATATTGTTTCAAGTTGAAATTGTTTGAATTTCAAAATTTGAATCGTTCAAACAAAGTCACATGACAAGATGACCAAAATAAAAGTTGTACATGTTGATGAGTTATACAACTTTTATGTTTACAACATTTTCATTTTATTTCATTTAATGTCATAAAATTGTAGTCGAAGTTTCAAAATTCAAATTTGTAATTTTTGTTTTTTTTGTTTTCTATATTGTTTTGACTACATTTGTTTATATATATATTTCTTCATATATAGAATAATACAAAATATTATATTTATGCATATACACAATTGTTTTTATATTACTTTGTGTTTTTATGATATAAAGAATATAGAATTAATAATTTAAAAAAATAGAAAATATTTGTAGGGACGGTTGGATCAAAAACTGCCCCTACAAATGCATTTGTAGGGGTGGCTGGATCAGGAACCGCCCCTAGACATTGTCCCGAGTTAAATACAAGGGCGCACGGGTGTTAGCCTGTTGGGCGTTGTCTTCTTCCTCCGACGCCGTTAGGCTGCCCCGCCGACGCCGCCTGCCGGACCTGTCCCGACGCCCGCGCCCTCTCCCCGCACCCGTGCGCCCCATCTCCGCACTCGCACACCCCCTCCCCGCACCTGCGCGCCTGCTCCCCGCCCTGGGGTTTCCGACCGGTCGGCGGCGCTAGGGTTTCCAACCTTGAGGTGCCATGGCGCACCCGGCCTACGGCACACCCGTGCGCCCCATCTCCGCACCTGCGTGCCCCCTCCCCACACCCGCGCCCCCTCCACCGGTGTCTGCGCTCCTCCACCAACATCCGCGCACCTCCACCGGCGTCCGCGCCGCCTTCACCCACACCCGCGCCTCCTCCACCGGCGTCTACGCCCCCTCCACCGGCCTCCACGCACCTACACCGGCGTCCGTACTCCTTCCTGTGCTCTCCGACGTCCGCGCACCTCCACCAGCGTCCGCGCTCCTCCACGGCATCCGCGCACCTCCACCGGCATCCGCGCACCTCCACCGGCGTAGATCAGCAAACACCGGCTTTCCCGGTCAGTCTATCTGTCTTATCTCTGACAGTTACTGCATACATTGTGTTGAAAGCCAAACATACTCTGTGCTCACTAGAATATGTTAGGAAAAGAAATCTATTATCTGCTGTTTCTTTGCACTGCATAAAGGATGATACCTAGAAACAGAACGTCCATAGTATAGGTCTGCAATGTCCTTGCATCGTTCTTGTGTACTACTTCTGTAGAACTGTGAAATGCTTTACAAGTGGAAGCCTCCTAGATTATAACTAAGAAATAAGATGTCTTAGTATACTTAACTCTTTGATTGATGACATTATTCGTCTGTTCCTCCGAGGCTATTGCCTTAAAACTTATTTTGAAGGTTTGACTTTGCATTATTGTCAACAGTGTGGTGTGATATGTGTGTTAGTCACCTGAAAACTCAGCAAGCAATTTGAAGTTGATATATTTGAGTTGTGTTTTCTGGCATGTCTCATTGGCATAATTCCGTTGTATACACGCAGTTTTCTGTCACTTAAAATTTGCTTTCTAGCATGCTGAACTCGTGTGACTTGAAGATTACCCTCTTATATTATTCTATCCTTACCTTGGTCCAAATACAATGCATGCCAACATGGAATAGGTCTTGGAATACATGTAGCCATGTACTGTTGAATTGTATTATTATTACTAGTCCATGTGGGCAGGAGAAATTCTATTTTTTAGCATATAGACAGCCACAGGGAAATTTGGTATGCCTTGATGGATGCTTTGGTTGCAGTAGTAATCACAAACAATATCATATTCTTCTTTGTTCTCTGAATTCCTGATAATTGCCCAAGATAGCCTAGAAAAACTTATTAACCATGCCGAAGATGACCTAGAAAAACTTGTTAACCATGCCGAAGATAAGCTATATTCTTCTTTGTTCTCTATATTCAGTAATCACAAACAGTATTTGAGTTGCAGTTAACCATGCCGATATGGCCTAGAAAAACTTGTAAATGATAAACATCTTAACTTAATTGCACTTATAATAAATGAACATCTTTACTGTTTTTTTGAAACTTTGCCTCTGCATCCTTGTAATATGTATGGACTATGGATGTGAAACATTTGAGAAGCACCTTAGAAGTTGACAAGTAACTTGGACTCACTGACCTGCTATGGTTGAGATACATCTAGTGCCGTGCGCTATGAATCATTTCTGCTCAGTCCTAAAATTTGCAATTTTCTAGCACTTTGTTGATCCCTCGTTCACTTCAAAATGAGCTTGTTGTTTCATCTTGCGTTTGTCCAAATATAAGGCACCAACCAGGATACATCTACTATTGAATTGGTGAGTCCACGTGATTAGGAGCACAGAGTACATTTTTATCATATGCTACTCTTATATCTAAATGAGTTCTGTGATTTTGAGCTTATTGTTTCTCATTGGACTACGAATAAGAAGCATGCAAACTTTAGTACTATTAGTTCTTTATTGCTTTGGTATTTCTAGAAATTTTGGTCATCTTTTTAGGTTGCAAGTAGTTTTATTTATTTATTAGTTGATTTCACTTGCATGTGTGTTGATACTGCTGGCTACTACTACTACTCTACTGAACTACTACTACTACTCTACTCTACAGAACTACTATTACTCTACTTGCTACTGCTAGCTACTCCTACTCCTACTAGCTGCTTGCTGTTCCTACTGCTCTTCTCTCTACTCTGTACTACTAAGTGCTGTTCCTGCTGCTCCTCTCTTATTTTTCTACTCTCTGCAAATTTAAAATGCCTGAGGTGGTGGCTGCTTGCTGTGCTTGCTTGCCCACTACTTACTGAATTTTTTGTCTCTACTTAACTACTGTTGCTGCTATGTCTCTACCTCACTCTGTTGACTCTACTTAACTACTGCTGCTGCTTACTGATTTTTTACTCTTCTCTCTCATTTTTTGACTCTATACTATGTCTCTACCTCTTTTGCGGTCTTCTAACTCTACTCTACTGAACTACTACTACTCTACTTGCTACTAAACTACTACTACTCTACTTGCTACTGCTAGCTACTCCTACTACTACTAGCTGGCTGCTACTCTACTCTCTTCCCTAGCTGTTGGCTGCTACTCTACTCACTTCCCTATACTACTAAGTGGTTGCTGCTCTATGTTTACCACATCTAAGTTACCAGATTTTGATCTGCAGGGGTGTTCCATCCATGTGGCAGCAGTCAACTCCTATCCTCTATGTTTGGAAAGCAGCAGCTGCTTTTTTTTACACCTTTTCCTCTCTATGTTTGTTAAGCAGCTGTTGCTTTTTTTTGCCAGATCTCCCCTCTCCTCTCCTCTCCTTTGTTTTACCGATGATGAAATTGTCTAAGTCCATACATTATATGGAATATGAGCTGATGATCAAGAACTTGTGAGGAACTTGGCATCATTAGCAGCCGCCCCTACATTACCTTCTCCTCTCTTCTCTGTTATGATGCCTTGATGCTCCAAGTTCAAGATCAGATGATGATTGACATGTTTCTGAGACCTCTACTATTGCTACTTCTCGTTTTTTGATATATTGTTGTTTTATAGGACTACTTTGGTTTATAGACCTTTTTTATTTCTTATACCTTCTTGCGTACCTAAAGCACACTTTCTTGCATCTATTAGAACAAAGCGCGAAATAATGACGCGAACACCAGACAGTGCAACCCGATGCCCCGAGCATGATGAGCAGCCAACCTATGAGGAGCAAGCACTAGAGGACCAGCTTACTCAGGAACAGTTCGATAATGAGGTAGAAAAGGATCTAGAAGTGATGCTTACTCGGGAGTAGTGTGACGAGGAGGAAGGGGGAGCAGAAGGAAGAGCAGGAGAGGCTGTTGAAGGCGAAGAAGTTGATGATGATGATGATGAGGACTTAGAAGAGGGATATGTAAGTCTCGAGGATCCTTTCCCACGTGAAGCCAGAAGAAGGCCAATAGAGGAAGATTTGGACAACGATTTTGACCCGAGCGAGGAGGTAGGGAAAAAGCCTTAGCTTGTAAATTTTGCTAAAGCTTTGGCTGTGTTACCTCTGCTAACACTTTGACCTGTCGTATATACAGGTCCCTCCTGAAACTCGGAAAAGATGACGTCAACGTCCGCGACATCTCACTAGACAAGACGGAGTAGAGGAAAGGAGAGCAGATGCAATCGCCATAGAGATGGATCACGATGCCTCTGCTCCACAACCTCAAGACACAACCACGACTACCAAGCCTAAGAGGAAATGAGGGGATAGAAAAGGAAATCTATATCTAGATAAGGCATGCTATGTGATAACGGAGGTCAGGCCAGCAGGGAAGATCCTTGAGCCGAAGGAATTAAGAGGACGATTCCGTAATGCGATCGAGGCCCTAGTAAGAGATAAATTGAACCCAGCAATCCCTAGCTGGAAAGAGGTACCAGAGAACACAAAGAATGCACTATGGGATAGGTAGCTGAAGCTCAATTTTAGATTTTCGGAGGGTAAGCACGAATTGGTAAAAAAAATGCTTTCAGGATGATGGGAGAGTCATTCCGACGTTGGAGGTCAGAGCTCAACACAAAGTATATCCAAAAGGGGTTAACTCCCTTCAACGAGATCGGTAAAATAACTCCTAGTCAATGGGAGGAGCTCGTGGCTCAAAAGACTTCACCGGAGACATTGGAGCTCAGTGCCCGTAACACCGAGCTGGCGAAGAGGAACATACACCACCATCATCTAGGCCCTGGTGGCTACTATGCCAAGGAAGAGCAGTTTAGGAAGATGGACGAATAGGCCGCAGCTGTTGGGAATATCAATATGACGAATTTGAAAGTACGCTCAAGGAATTGGATATATGGGAGGAGTACAGAATCATCCGGTGGTAATCTTAAGTTTGATAAGCTGGAGACCCAAGAGGCAGTATTATGCTTAAGACAAGGAGAAGGGCTCATTCAATCCTTCCAGAGAGAGGGACGAGCTTAGCCTTGGCTTGGGAAACAAGGAGCACACGGGCCACACCAGGGGGCTAGGGAAAAGGACGACATGGAAGCAAGGATTTGAAGAGGACAGGCACATGTACAAGAAACATGGCAGAGACCGGGAGACTAGTCTTGAGCTCCAAGTGAAGGCTCTAGTTGTGAAGGCGCTGGAGGAGCAAGGACTGTCTACGGAGCCATGGATATTAGTGATGCCACTGGGAGAACTAGCATTAGTTGGCAGCCCTTCGAAAGTTCCTAGCAGTCAAGGTTCCACTGTAGCCACAACCCCCATCGATCGCATACGGGAACCAACTAGTTGCACCTTGGTGTTTCTCAGCGGCCGGCAGAACACTGTGATGGAGGTGGCAACGGGTGTGGCACATCCTCCCGGTGGCTTACACCACAATAATAAGATACCATCGGACTACACTAGGGTAGAGGTGCATACAGTGAAGCCCGAGTTCATGCAGTGGAGGATAGACTACACAACTCCCAAGGAGCTAGTGTTACTCGGAGACATTATGGGGCAGTTCATCCTTTGGCACAAATGTGACATTATATTGACTGCTTCTTCACCGCCTCCCCCTCTCCCAAATTTGGAGCGAGTTGTTGAGGTCGGGGAGATATTTTCACCGTCTTGTGACCACCACATTCCTGAGATGCCACATTCTTCCTCGCCTCCTAGTGAGCATGTGCCTGATGAGATGCCACAACCTTCTCTAGCTCGTACCGAGCAAGTGCATCATGAGATACCACAGTCTTCTCAACAAGCACAACTGATACATGAACAACGAGTGCCTCCTGAAGAAGGTGATGCACAAGAAGACGAGGACGTGCCTGATTGGGAACTTTGAAAGAAGCATCCAATCACCATAAGGCCAGTTTATGTTCCAATCAAAGACATCTCGTTGGTGTCCAAGTGGTTTTCCCATGACCAGTTCAAGCCTGAGAACCAAGTTAAAAAAGTCCCATCACGGGGTTCTGAGGAGGCCATCACTAGCAAACTCCACGAAATTGCAAAGCAGTATCCAAATGTTGATGGCATCAAATGGTCAAAGGATTGCCCGAAAACATATGAAAGAGGCAAGCCCTTCGTACCAAACCGGGACATCCAGCGCCTACCACTTGGAATGAGAAGGTTCCATGATTGGTACTTGCGTGTTCTCCCAACGAGCATAGATCTCATACAAGCATGCTTCCCCACCGGCACATTTGGAAGCCCAGCCGGGAAAATTATCTTTGACTTCAATGACATGCACACATGCTTTCACCTGGGAGAAATGGAGATGAATCTAATTCGCACATGGTGCCTATAAGTCCTTGTCCCTCCGATATGATATAAATGTAATCTTTGAATTTTGTTGTAACTAACCCACACCATAATTTGTAGAATGCAAGTGCACATTGTCAAACAAATGCCAAGTGTGAAAGCCGGATATCTAGACCCTCAAGCTATAGCCCAAACATATTTTAATTACCCTAAACAGTGGACACTAGATGCTAAAGAGCTAGCTGTTGCAAAGACTCTTCGGGAGAAAGAGTGCATCAGTACAGCGAAACTAAGGGAAGAGTCCCTTAAGGTTGCGGCATACATTACCCTGGCTTTCAAAAATCTCCAACAACACTCTACTATATGGCTACCATACAACTTCGAGTAAGTTCAACTCTATACTTAAAGCTTTGTTCAATATATTTTATTCGATGCAAAAGAACTTATCTAGTTCTATGATTAAATCCATGCAGCAACCACTGGATTTGTATAGCCGTCGATGTCAGGAGGAGCATGGCATGGGTCTTTGATTCAATAGATAGGGACCCGGTGACATACAAAGACTTCATATCGATTCTCAAGACGTATACATATCGACAATCCTCATTAGCTTATATGTTTGTATACATCCTTGTAACATTCACTTTTGGATACTAACAAGATGTATTTGCTAAAATAATTCGAACAGGGCATTTAGGTTCTATGTCACTAATCATCATGGAAGGCATGATCCAGCAAGGAAGGAAAAGCTGGCTATAAAAACACTATGTGCGGTAAGTGTAACTTACTTCTTCAGTACTCTATTACATGGCTGTCAAAAGCATTACTTAACATTTTCATATGCAAAACAAACAGTGCCCCAAGCAGAAGCCTGGGAGTGTACATTGTGGATACTATATATGTTCTATGATGAGTAACACTGGTGCCTACAGGAGACACCCCTTAAGGGTAAGTTTGAACCTCTTCACCTGTAGTATAAAACCTTCGTACATGGTATGAAATACTAAACCGAAACTTGTTCTCTTGTAGTGGAAAGAAGAGAAAGTAATGAAAAGAGACCCATACAAGGATGACCAACTCTTAGAGCTCGTCGGCGACCTTTGCAACTTCATATTGGACCGGATTGTACACGTCAGAGGCGCCTACCAAGACCGAGAGTCTGACTTAGGTAGAAATCCTTAGTACCAACACCTTTGTGAGACTGAAAGGCTAGCTCTAGGATGTTGATAACAATGTGTATGGAATTTGTATATTTAATGATGGACTGTATATATTCTTGTGAATTGGACTTGTAATTGTAGTTTATATAATACTCTTGTGCTTGTAGTTGCGGTCGCGGGGCGTTCGGCAACGCGAACGCGGTTCGGAACATTGGTCGCGGGGCGTTCGGCAACGCGAACACGGTTTGGAATGTTGGTCGCGGGGCGTTCGGCAACGCAAACGTGGTTCAGAACGTTGGTCGCGGGGCGTTCGGCAACATGATTTTGAATTGTAAATTTGAATTTTTTTACAGGAAAACGTACTGTAGGGGCGGTTCTAGATTGAGCCGCCCCTACAAATAGGTATTTGTAGGGGCGGCTGGTACTACAGCCGCCCCTACAAATCTATTTGTAGGGACGGCTGTAGTACCAGCCGCCCCTACAATCCCCAACCCTAACCCTAACCCTAATCCCCAAATAAGTTGAATCTGAACAAACGAAGTAAATCCGAAGGATGAAGAAGGGGAAGGGGTGGCCTACCTCGCCGCTGCGCAGCGTTGCTGTCATGCCGGCGTGCGGGGAAAAGACGACTAAGCCGAGGGTGTTGCTCGCCCGGGCTCTGGCCAAAGGGGCGCCGTAGCCAGGCCGCTCGATGGCGGCACGCTCACCCGCTGGGGAGCATGCACGCCGGCGAGGGGGTCGGTGACGGCGCCATTGCTCTACCATTTTCGCCCGCTCGAGTCACTCGGTGGCTGCTGTTGCTGCGTTGAGGAAAGAAAGAAGAGAGCGGTGAAGAGAGAGAGAGCAGAGGAGAAAGTGAGTTAGGGTTTTCGAGAGGAGGCCGGCATCAGTGGGTTTTTATTCACCCGATCTCACCGCTCGACCGTCGGATCTGAACGGATTGGCCTGGACGGCTCAGATCGAACGGACCGCATTGCGGCCTAGGCGGGTGAGCGTGCCGTGGAGCTTTGCCAGCCCAGGCCCACATTGCGGCCTGGGTGGCAGCTCGCGCGCGCGGAGGCGATGGGCCGAGCCGGCTTTTTGCCGGTTTTGGGCCGAAACAGTAAAGAAAGAGCCCGGTTTCATATTTTTCTTTACATACTTTCCTTTTATGAAATCTCTGCATTGTTCTAAATCTGAGAGCTCTAATGGAGGAAGAATATCATTCTTAACTAGTCTTTCTATTCTCCCCCTCGAAATATGGCCTAAACGACAGTGCCATAATTTCGACAACGCATCGTGAGATCTCTTTCGTTTTCTGTTTAAGAGAGAGAGAGAGAGAGCAGAGGAGAAAGTGAGTTAGGGTTTTTGGGAGGAGGCCTGCGTCAGCGGGTTTTTATTCACTCGATCTCACCGCTCGGCCGTCGGATCTGAATGGATTGGCGTGGACGGCTCAGATCGAACGGACCGCATCGCGGCCCAGGCGAGCGAGCGTGCCGCAGAGCTTTGCTGGCACTGGCCCACGTTGCGGCCTGGGTGGCAGCTCGTGCACGCGGAGGCGATGGGCTGAGCCGGCTTTTTGCCGATTTTGGGCCAAAACAGTAAAGAAAGAGCCCGGTTTCATATTTTTCTTTTTCTAGAAAATTGAAAAATGGAAATTGGCTCAAAAGAAAATAGAAAAAGTATTTTTCCCTATGGGTAAAATTCAAGAAGATGAGTTCATTTATTCTGCTGCGTATTTAAAGATATTATTTTCATTATTAAATTCGAACCAACGGGAGAATTTAATTTTGAAAATGGATATGTTTTAATTAATTATAATATTGTTATTATTCTGACCAACGTTGATTAATAGCAATATTATGATGTTTTGTCATGCATTAAATCTATTTCTGCCCAACGGTGATGTAGAATTAGTGTAGAGAACAATTGTATGT
The DNA here is from genome assembly GCF_019320115.1 of Miscanthus floridulus. Classification (NCBI taxonomy): domain Eukaryota; kingdom Viridiplantae; phylum Streptophyta; class Magnoliopsida; order Poales; family Poaceae; genus Miscanthus; species Miscanthus floridulus. Next base: position 23,834,735 of record NC_089588.1, on the reverse strand, counting down.
TTTAATTTTGACCAATGTTGAAACCAAGGCATGCAATTGTTATTGTTATTATTTATGTTCTTACACTATTTGAATTGTGTTTTCAGGTGGATACAACTTAATGAGTTGTATCAAAGAAATCCTCACTCTCAAAGGTGATAACTACATTGAGTGGAAGAAAAAGATCGACCTGGCCTTCATCTTGGCTGAGGTGGACTGGGTAGTTACCACACCATGTCCCACAGAGCCTATGGCACCAGTGAGGGAGACAAACGAGGCTGATGCCGCTTGGGCAACCAGAGAGAGGGATTTTGCATCCCTAAAGATGTCATATGACCTTGAGCATAGGAAATGGGTCACTACCAACAAGAAGTGTTTGGATGTGATAAAGAACACGATTGAGCCTACAATTGTGGGCTCAATCCCAGAGTGTGACACCGTCACCAAGTATCTCGGAAGAATAAAGAGTTAGTTCACTGGCTCTTCAAAGACATATGCTACCCAGCTGATAAAGCAGCTGGTGAGAGAGAGGTACTCAGGTAATGGTGGCATAAGAGAGCACATACTAAGGATGAGCAATCTGGCATCCAAGCTCAAACCAATAGATCTGGCTCTCAAGGATGAGTTCCTTATCCATCTGATTTTTGCTTCCTTGCCAAAAGAGTTTGACACTTTTGTTGTCAACTACAACATACAACCCGAGAAATGGGACATGGAGAGGCTCATGGCTATGTGTGTGCAAGAAGAGGAGAGGATGAAAGCTGCCAATGGTGGCTCTATCAATTATTTGAAAGATAATAAGAAACAAAATAATAATGCCAACTTCTCAAACTCAAAGGGAAAGGGTCCCATGCTGCATAAGCCTCAGTAGAACCAGTTCATAGTAGAGAAAGACCAATGTCTCTATTGCAAGAAGACGGGACATTATAAGAAAAATTATCCTAGTTACTTAAAGATGATCATGGCAAAGAAAGGTGAGAACATTATTACGTTCATAAATGAATCCCTGTATGTACAGTATTCGAAATCTACTTGGTGGATTGACTCAGGTGCAATAGTTCATGTTGCTAATTCTTTACAGGGATTCCGTTCGATGAGGACTACGGAAAGAAGCGAAAGACATGTTAAAGTAGCAAATGGAGTCCAAGCAGAAGTTGAAGCCATTGGCGATCTTTCTCTAGAGCTTGCTGATGGTTTCAAACTTATACTTAGAGATGTTCTTTATGTTCCCTCGTTACAGAGAAACTTAATAAGTGTTTCATGTTTGGACAATGATGGATATGATTGCCATTTTGGAAATAGCAAATGTAAGATAACATTTAATGATGCATGTGTTGGTCTTGCTATCTTACAAAATGAGCTTTATTTGTTATCAATACGCGATGATGTGAATGTTGTATGCGACGATGGGAACGTTGCGTGCGATAATGTGAATGTATCCTCGTCTGCGGATGTAAACAGAAACTGAAAGAGAGCTCACGATGCGTTGTCAAAATTATGGCACTGTCGTTTAGGCCATATTTCGAGGGGGAGAATAGAAAGACTAGTTAAGAATGATATTCTTCCTCCATTAGAGCTCTCAGATTTAGAACAATGCAGAGATTGCATAAAAGGAAAGTATGTAAAGAAAATTAAGAAAGATGCCAAACAAAGCGCAGGAATTCTACAGATTATTCACACAGACATATGTGGTCCCTTTTCTATAAAGAGTGTGGATGGTTATGATTCATTCATAACATTCACAGATGATTACTTCCGTTATGGCTACATTTATCCAATCAAAGAAAGAACAGAAGCATTGGATAAATTTAAGATATTTAAGGCAGAAGTTGAAAACCAACACAATTTAAAGATTAAAATAGTCAGGTCCAACCGTGGGGGGGAGTACTACGGTCGGCATACCCCATATGGCCAAGTTCCTGGACCTTTTGCAAGGTTCTTACAGGAGAATGGCATAGTAGTCCAGTATTCTGCACTGGGCGAACCTCAGCAGAATGGAGTAGATGAAAGGTGCAATCGTACCCTGATGGATATGGTGCGTAGTATGATAAGTTACTCCACCTTACCGATGAGCCTGTGGATGGAGGCGTTAAAAACCGTCATTCATATTCTCAATAGAGTACCAAGTAAGTCGGTGCCCAAAACACCATATGAGTTGTGGATAGGAAGAGTACCCTCACTAAACCACTTACGTGTGGGGGGGAGTCCTACTGAGGCTAAAGTATTTAACCCAAACATTGGAAAGCTAGATCCCAAAACAGTAAATTGCCATTTCATTGGCTACCCAGAAAAGTCAAAAGGTTTTCATTTCTACTGTCTAGATAGACATACAAAGTTTATGGAAATGAGACACGCTGTCTTCCTAGAGGATGAAATGATGAGGGGAGCATGGTAGCTCGAGAAATTGACCTTGAAGAGAAGCGGGTGTATGCGCCCACTCCGATAATTCATGAGCCATTTTTCTCACTACCTGCTGTCGCTGCACCGACAATGCAAGATACTATAGTGCCAGCACCTATTGTTATTCCACCTGTGGCAACAATGAATGATGATGAGGAACCTGTTCTTCAGGATCCTGTAGAACCTATTGCCACAAATGAGGGGGAGCAACAACAACCTCAAACAGAAGATGTGCCAAATGTGGAGGCCCCTAGAAGGTCTCAAAGAGTTAGAAAATCAGCTATTCCTGCTGATTATGAAGTGTACAACACTGAGGAATTTCAAATGGAGGATGATTCCACCTCATTTGAAGAAGCCATGAGAAGTGATCATTCATCAAAGTAGCTTGAGGCCATGGAAGATGAAATGAAATCTATGAATGCCAATAAAGTTTGGGATTTGGAGATAATTCCTAAAGGAGCCAAAACAGTAGGCTGTAAATGGGTCTACAAAACAAAACTTGACTCTCAAGGGAAAATAGAGAGATATAAAGCCTGACTTGTGGCAAAAGGCTTTACGCAAAGAGAAGGGATTGATTACAATGAGACCTTTTCTCCAGTCTCATGTAAGGATTCCTTCAGAATCATAATGGCATTAGTGGCACATTATGATTTAGAATTACATTAGATGGATGTAAAGACGGTATTTCTCAACGGGGACTTGGAGGAAAATGTTTACATGGCACAACCGAAAGGTTTTGTCATGGAAGGAAAAGAATGAATGGGATGCCGCCTAAAGAAATCTATTTATGGATTAAAACAAGCTTCAAGACAGTGGTACTTGAAGTTTGATCAGACAATAAGAAATTTTGGGTTTAAAGAGAATGTAGAGGACAATTGTGTCTATACAAAGTTTAAGAATGGGAAGTTCATCTTCCTTGTCCTGTATGTGGATGATATCTTACTTGCTAGTAGTGATGTCAGTCTACTACTGGAGACAAAGAAGTTTTTGTCCTCAAAATTTGATATGAAAGATCTTGGTGAAGCTTCATTCGTTCTAGGGATCGAGATTCACCGAGATAGAAGTAAAGGGGTATTAGGACTGTCACAAAAGGCATACATAGAGAAAATCTTAAAGAAATTCAGTATGCACAAATATAGTCCCTCACCTGCTCCTATAGTCAAGGGCGACAGATATGGGGGTTTTCAATACCCTAGGAACCAATATGAGATCGATCAAATGAAAGCGGTTCCATATACTTCAGCTGTCGAAAGCTTGCAATATGCTCAAGTATGTATGCGCCCTGACTTGGCATTTGTTACCGAGTTACTTGGCAGATTCCAGAGCAATCCTGGAATAGAACACTAGAAATTAGTAAAGAAAGTCTTGCGTTATTTGCAAGGAACGAAAGGCCTCATGATGACGTATAGAAGATCTGATTCACTCCATATAGTGGGATATTCAGATTCTGATTACGCGGGAGATGATAGAAAATCCACGTCTGGATATGTATTCACTCTCGCAAGGGGAGCTATTTCATGGAAAAGCTCAAAGCAAACCATCACTACATCATCCACAATGTATGCCGAGTTTGTAGTGTGTTATGAGGCAACAGGGCAGGTGAACTGGCTAAAGAAGTTCATACTCGGTTTGAAGGTGGTTGACGACATCTATAGACCACTAAAGTTATACTGCGATAATAATCTAGTAGTACAGTATGCTCACAACAATAAGTCAAGTGGTGCTGCCAAACACATTGACATAAAGTATTATGTTGTAAAAGATAAAGTCCGGGATCAAGTTATAAGTCTTGAGCATATAAGTACAGTAAAGATGCTCGTGGATCCGCTTACAAAAGGCTTACCACCCAACGTGTTTAGAGAACATGCAGCCGGCATGGGTTTAAGGGAAAGCCTATAATTCCTGGACAAAAGAAGGCCCAAAGATAAGTATCTATTTCAGAATAGAGTAGCGTGTTGTAGCTGTTAAATCTATCGGCAATGGACCGTGACGATGAGACATGCTCTATGCGCTAATCTGTAATAGAATGAACAAAAGTAAATGATATGAAAGTGAAAGATGGAAAGAGATCAAGGGGAGATTGTTAGATTGATCCCTAACCTAACTGGACCCAACGGCCCAGTTGGGCCTTTGATTCGCGCCCTAATCGGGGGCGCCCAGCCCACCATGGCTGGAGGGCCCCTGTTAACCCTACGCTATAAAAAGAGGTGGGGGCCAGCGGCTCTTATTACGAGGTTGATCTGAGCCAAGCTCCCCACCGACACCAAAACCCTAGTCCGATCTAGTGGGCGCGTAGCCAGTGACAAGAAGCCACCAGTCGCGTCGCCACCGGACTCCAGTCTTCACCGCCGGTCGCCACCGCGCATCACCGACCCCATCTTCATCGACCGTCGCTGCCTTAGCGTAGACGTCGACCCCATGGTGGACACGAGCAGATCTTCTTCCACTGTGGTCTCAGGTCTGACACGACCATCTTCTACCTCTCCCTTCTCTCTAGTTCTACATGCATTAGAGTGTACTGCTTCTCTTATACCGAATAGAACCCCTCTACTGTCTAGATCTATGATCCTAGTGATTCAAAGTATATAACAACTCTTAGTTCGCTTCGATTTTTCATAATTGGCAAAAGCTTCCCATTGCTTCACAAAAAGATATGATGACATAGTAGCAATGGCTGACAAATCAAAGAAATTTACCAAGCCCAAAAGATATGATGACATTGAGAACATACGTTGCCCTTTGCACCCCAACGGAAAGCATACCATCGAAATTTGCTACACCTTCAATGAAAGATACACCAGAAAAGATAGCAAGGGAAACAATAAAGAAGACAATCAGAAAAAAGAAGGAGACAACCATGAAGACAAGGGATTCCAAAAATCCAGAGGGACGGTGGCAGTAATCTTTGCCGGGGTTCCAGATTCCAGAAGCAAACATCAAGAAAAACTAGCATTACGAACCATCATGGCAGCAGAACCTGCTACACCAAGATATCTCAACTGGTCAGAGTATCCAATCCAATTTTCAAGAGAAGACCAATGGACCAGCGTAGGAAACGCAGACCATTACCCATTGGTTCTAGATCCAACCATTGCCGGTATGACTGTTACGAAAGTACTAATCGACAGAGGAGCCAGACTCAACATCATTTTCTCAGAAACTCTAAGGAAGATGGGACTACAACTCGCTGGGATGATCACACCAACAAGCACACCTTTTTATGGCATAGTACCCGGCAAGGCAGCAATGCCACTTGGACAAATCACTCTACCGGTTACTTTTGGGACTCCCTCGAACTACCGCATAGAATTCATCAAGTTTGAAGTCGCAGATTTCGATTCATCATATCGCGCAATCCTCAGGCGCCCAGCACTAGCAAAATTCATGGCAATACCTCATTATCTGTACCTATTGCTCAAGATGCCAGGGCCTAACGGTGTTCTTTCTCTTTAGAGTGATTTAAAGCGCGCATTTGACTGTGACGTACAGGCAGTCCAAATTGCAGCAAACGCACAGGCAAATGAGGGGAGAAAAGAAATAGCCACTATCGCCGCAGAAATAAGCCAAGAAGAACTAGACATACCGGCTAAAAGACCAAGCATCCTAGCACCGCCAAAATAAGCCGACATCAAGCAAATCGACCTAGGCACTGGTGATCCCTCAAAAACGGCAACCATCAGTGCCCACCTATCAGCAAAATAGGAACTCGCGCTCACCAACTTTCTTCGGGACAATAAGGATATCTTCGCTTGGAAGCCGGCCGACATGCCAGGGGTCCCAAGAGAGTTGGCTAAGCACGGAATTAATGTCAATGAAGGCTCCAAGCCTGTGAAGCAATGACTACGACGATTCTCTCCCGACAAGAAGGCAACAATTAAAAAGGAAATTACAAAACTAATGGCAGCTAGAATCATCAGGGAAATTCTCCATCCAGATTGGCTAGCAAATCCAGTTCTGGTACAGAAAAAGAACACGGACGAGTGGCGCATGTGTGTTGACTACACAGATCTTAATAAACACTGCCCAAAGGATCCGTTCGGGCTACCACGCATTGATCAGATAGTTGATTCAACAACATGATCTGCCCTATTATCCTTTCTTGATTGCTATTCCGGATATCACCAGATCGCATTAAAAGAACAGGACCAAAGCAAGACATCTTTCATCACTCCGTTCGACACCTACTGCTATAGGACCATGTCGTTTGGACTTAAGAATGCTGGAGCCACTTACCAAAGAGCCATCCAAACATGCCTTGGTGATCAGATCAGCGAAAATGTAGAAGCATATGTGGATGACGTGGTTGTAAAAACAAAGAACCCAGATACACTGATTGAAGACTTAAAACAAACCTTTGAGAATCTGAAAAGGTGGAGGTGGAAATTGAACCCAAACAAGTGTGTATTCAGAGTTCCTTCAGGACAACTACTCGGATTCTTGGTCAGTCATCACGGAATAGAAGCAAGCGCCAAGCAAATTCGAGCCATAACAGAGATGGGCCCTCCTCGAAGCGTCAAAGATGTACAAAAACTAACAGGCTGCATGGCGGCACTCAACCATTTCATATCAAGACTCGGCGAAAAAGGATTACCTTTCTTTAAACTACTAAAGAAGACAGACAAGTTCGAGTGGACGGAAGAAGCCAATGAAGCTTTCAAGAAACTTAAGGCATACCTCACTTCCTCACCAGTCCTCACACCTCCGAAGAAAGACGAAGACATGATGCTATACATTGCAGCAACTTCTACTGTAGTCAGCACAACGATAGTAGTGGAAAGGGAAGAAGAGGGGCGCGTGTATAAAGTACAACGCCCAGTATACTACATCAGCGAAGTGCTATCAGAATCAAAAATCTGGTACCCACATGTGTAAAAACTACTCTACGCCCGATTGATCACTTCACGCAAGCTTCGTCACTATTTTGAAAGCCACAAGATTACCGTGGTGACAGACTTCCCACTAGGAGACATCTTACACAACAAAGACGCAACAGGACGCATATCCAAGTGGGCGGTTGAACTCGGGGCTCTCAACATTGATTTCACCCCGCGGAAAGCAATTAAATCTCAAGCCCTTGCTAATTTTATTGCCGAATGGACAGAAATTCAACAACCTGTGTCAAGCGCCATCCTTGATCATTAGAAGATGTATTTTGATGGATCACTCAAGCTAGGCAAAGCCGGTGCAGGCGTCCTCCTAATCTCTCTGGACAGAAAACAACTAAAGTATGTCCTTCAGATATTATGGCAAGCTACCAACAATGAAGCAGAATATGAAGCTCTCATACACGGGCTAAGAGTGGCTATTACCCTCGGAATCAAGCGATTACTTGTATACGACGACTCGGCAGTAGTCATCAACCAAGTCAACAAAGATTGGGATTGCACCAAAGAAAACATGGGTGCTTACTGTGCTGAAATCCGAAAACTTGAAAAACATTTCCAAGGATTAGAAATTCTACATGTCCTGCGGGATTCCAACATTGCAGCAGATGTCCTTACCAAGCTTGGATTAGACAGGGTAGAGGTACCACCCGGTGTTTTCATAGAGGAGTTATCAGCCCCCTCTATCAAACAACCCGAAGAAATAACCCCTCAAATCTCAGCAAAAGGCACCCAGATCTTGGTAATCACCACTTCATGGACCCAGGTTTTTATTGATTACATCAAAGAGAATAAGTTGTCAGCGGAAAAACAGGAAGCCACACGAGTCGTTAGCAGAAGCAAGAATTACGTTCTAGTAGGAGACAAGCTATACACAAGAGCGACATCATCAGGAGTACTCCTAAAATGCGTCTCATTTGAAGAAGGCAAACAAATCCTAGACAAAATACACTCAGGTTGCTGTGGAAATCACGCCACCTCAAGAACACTAGTTGGCAAAGCATTTCGCACTGGTTTCTACTGGCCAACCGCTTTGAAAGACGCAGAAGAACTCGTCAGAAGATGCAAAAGTTGTCAGATGTTCGCAAGACAGGCTCATGTGCCAGCCCACAACCTCATCTGCATACCACCTGCTTGGCCATTCTCCTGCTGGGGGCTGGATCAAGTAGGACCTCTCAAGAAAGCAATGGGCAGCTTCGAGTACATCTTCGTAGTAATTGACAAGTTCACCAAGTGGATCGAGTACAAACCACTCGCAACATACAGCGCAGCCAAAGCAGTCAAGTTCATCCAAGACATTATGCACCGCTTCGGCATGCCCAATCGAATCATTACAGATTTGGGTTCTCCCTTCATGGCTACAGAATTCAAAAGTTGGGCACATGATTATGGTTTCAGCATAGATTACGCATCAGTCGCACATCCAGAAGCCAACGGACAGGTAGAAAGGGCTAATAGACTCATACTAGCCGGATTGAAACCAAGACTGTATGAAGAACTAATAGACTATGGGTGAAAATGGATTGAAGAATTACCCAAGGTTGTATGGGGGCTACGGACTCAAATAAGCAAAGCCACCGGATACTCACCTTTCTTCCTGGTGTACAGATCAGAAGCCGTACTACCCGTAGACTTGATCTGGACGTCACCAAGAATAGAGCAATATGACGAAGGAGAAGGAGAACACACCCGAAGATTAGAACTCGATAGTACAGAAGAAGTCAGAGTAAACGCTACCCTGCAATCAGCAAGATACCTCCAAGGACTAAGGCGCCACTACAACAAGAATACCCAGTCTTGATCGTTACAAGTCGAAGACCTAGTACTAAGAAGAATACAAAAAACCGACGGATGCCACAAACTACTCAGTCCATGGGAAGGTCCTTTTATCGTCACAAAAGTCATCGGACCAGGCACATACAAGCTCATAACTAAAGATGGAAAAGAAGTCAACAATACATGGCACATCAGTCAGCTACGAAGATTCTACGCATAAAAACAACTCAAGGGAAAATATGTATACAAGACACAAGAGATCAACGTTCATGATCAACAAAGATGTCGCTATGTATTTTTGTAACACATCAATATTCATGATCAATAAAGATGATTATCTCTCGACAAACATATGTCTCATGGCTCTCCCCGAGTTGTTTCTTAAATGCAAAATGGCTGAAAAGACGCCTGAGCATCCCCGGCCGAGAGCAAAATAGCTGAAAAGACGCTTGAGCCCGCCGATGAGGGTAGCTAACAAGCTAACACCCGAAATAAAACGCAAAATGGCTGAAAAGATGCCTGAGCATCCCGACCGAGAGCAAAATAGCTGAAAAGACGCTTGAGCCCGCCGATGAGGGTAGCTAACAAGCTAACACCCGAAATAAAACGCAAAATGGCTGAAAAGACGCCTGAGCATCCCGGCCGAGAGCAAAATAGCTGAAAAGATGCTTGAGCCCGCCGATGAGGGTAGCTAACAAGCTAACACCCGAAATAAAATGCAAAATGGCTGAAAAGATGCCTGAGCATCCCGGCCGAGAGCAAAATAGCTGAAAAGACGCTTGAGCCCACCGATGAGGGTAACTAACAAGCTAACACCCGAAATAAAATGCAAAATGGCTGAAAAGACGCCTGAGCATCCCGACCGAGAGCAAAATAGCTAAAAAGACGCTTGAGCCCGCCGATAAGGGTAGCTAACAAGCTAACACCCGAAACAAAAAAGAAAAACGACTAAAACTAAGCCTAGGCATAGACCAGAGCAATTTCAAGACAAGACCCTCCAGCTACTTGTCCCAAATAGAATAGGCTCGGGGGCTACATTGGAAATACCCAAGAACACAAAGACCTACATATAACGAGTTGTTTACATGGCACAGAAGAAGGCTAGACAAGCACTCGACAGATCAGGAAAGGTTGTCAACAAAAAGACCTACATATAACGAGTTGTTTACATGGAGCGGAAGAAGGCCAGACAAGCACTCGACAGATCAAGTAAGGTTGTCAGCACAAAGATATATATATATAACGAGTTGTTTACATGGGACAGAAAAGTACTCGACAAATCAAGAAAGCTAGTCAAAATAGCGCACAGAGTTGTTTACAAGGCAAAGACGAAAGCAAGACGAAGTACTCGGCGAGTCAAGTAACTCTGACCAATTGGACAAATCATCCAAGGAATAAACAAGGAATCCTGGCAGAGAAGACATCAACAAAAATCTTCATTCAAAAGAAGCATAATGTCATATTACAAAGCACGGGCGTAAAGGTCAAATACATCAAGCCTCATCATCAGGAGGAGAGAGAACAATATTAAGATTATCTACTATTCTACTAGCTAAGTCTTCAACCTCAGGCTCCATCCTCTCAACAGCATCAATGTATTCTTGATTATCAGCTTCCTCTGCTATCTTGGACAAAGGAGCCGCTGGAGAAAGAACCCGGACCTGGGCTAGGACATTCTTGGTACACAGTTGAGCGCACCTCTTCACAAACTCTTGGAAACGAGTCGGAATTCGAGGAATCAACTGAGCCCAAGATTGCCCATCATCCGCTGGAGTTCGAAGAACGTCGGCTACTGAATGAAAGGATTTCCACAAAGCCTTCCAGTTTTCAGTAGCCGTCGCCAACTTGCCAGACAAGTCTTCAATAGTTTTTTGGGCCTGCACAAGATCTCTATCAGCTCCACGCCTAATCAACTTAGCAAGCGCGAGTTCCTCCTCAGCATGAGTAATTACCTCCTCAGCCTTGTTGTGACTTGTACGAACAAGAGTCTTCATTTCTTCAACGCCCTCTAAGAGCTTCTGCTTTTCAACCCAGAGAGCTAGACAAGACAGCAAACAACAAGTCAGCAGAAAGGAGAATTTGAATGCAGAAAGAACCAAAAAGAACCCCCAATACCGTTGCACTCCTTCTTCACGACCTCCAAGTTCTTCACGGCCTCCGAGTTCTTTTGAGCCTCCTGGAAAGCGGCATCCCTCTGCTTCTCGGTCTCAACAACCCAGGCATAAAGAGATTTTTCCTCCACCTCATGCGTTTGACGCTCGGCCTCCATCTCGGCCCGGGGAAGGTCAAGATTAGCTTTCAGGGCGCTCACTTCTGAAGACAACTTTTTCTCGTTTTCAGACGAGAAAAAGAAGCCGATATGATCATGAGAGAAGGACTGAGCAAGGAGAGACAAAGAAAAACAAGGAATGAGGACAGAGGAAAAGCGAACGTCCAAAGAAAGAACGGCGGAAAAACTTACCTGGAGCTTTTCTCCAAAAGAAGTCGCAAGGGTCGATAAACTTCCCCAAGCAGCAGTCAACTCCGATAGTCGATGAGTGGCATCAAACTGCTGCACCACATCGTCAGCAAGAGACGGACCACCGGAGGCAAGAGAAGGAGAAGGAGAGGCCGGCCGAGGCGAAGAAGGAATGACCAGAGTGACCTCCCGGGAAGCCAAGGCCAATCCCTCAGAAGGACCCGCCGCAATGGCCACGGTCACCTCCAGAGCAACCAAGTCTACAGCGGCACCGTCACCAGAAAGCTTCATCGCCCCCACAGCCACTTCACCAATAGTACACTGTGAGTCCTGAGGCTCAGTACTCGGTGGCACAACGGAGGGCTGAGAAGAAGTCGACGGAGAAACGAGAGAAGACGAAGGACTAAAAATTGATAAAAGAAATCGCCAATGAGAACCAGAGAAAAGGAGAACAGAAGCAAAGAGATGAAGCTAGAATCCACTCACCCAGCCACCTTCTTCTTCGCAAAACAAAAAGAGGACCTCGCAGGGGGGACCATGGCGGCAAAAATGTCCCCGCCACTTGGCGGCAGGAGCGGTATAGCCGGTACCGGAGCCCCGGAAGAAGCTGGTACCGGAGCCCCAGAAGAACTCGGCACCGGAGCTACGGAAGAACTCGGTACTAGAGCTACCGAAGAACTCAACACCGGAGCTTCAGAAGAAGCCGGTGTAGGAGCCTCAGAAGAACCCATACCCGACATCCAATTACTACAAAAAGATCAAGACTAAAAGTCAAGACAAAAAGGAGAAATTCAGCGTCAGGGGAATATGAAAACAACTCACCGCTGCATGATAAGGGGTACTTCATCATCCTCTTCCCCCTCGGTCTCGACCAAGGCCACCAGGGCACCCGCTCAAAGAAGAACAAAAGCACTCGGTTCAAGATAAAAAAAGAAAACAAAGGGACAGAGAGTATTAATATGCTCACCTAAGAGCATGCTAGCTACAACTGGAGTACCTGGACGAGTACTTGGCTTGCGAGACTTCTTGGAAGCAGGCAGACCAGATGAAGAACCATCCGTTCGCCCCCTCTTCGAGACGCTACGAGGACCTCAGCGGACTGGACGAGGAACATATTCTTCATATACATCAACAACTCCGGAAGAAACTCCAGGAAACGATGTGGTGATTTGGAACTTACTAATTGTAGAAGCCCCAGCGAGATCCTCCCCAGTATTCACCACGGCAGGGAGGACATCAAGGGGGATTGGGTCAACAAAGTTGCGCCCCAATTCCTACAAAGAAGGGTAAAACAATCAGATGGGAAAGATTAAACAAAGGTGGAGACCACAAAGGAAATTCAAAGAGTACTCAAATAAAGAAAAACAACTCACAGTAGGAGGAGGGTTCTTAGCGCAATACTCAACAACAGCGTAAGGAACGACGTTCACCCCTTTCAGCATCTTACGAAGACGCTCGAGCACCTCCTCGTTGGTCAACTCAAGGGCAGGAACCATACGAGAAGGATCCTCTGCCCCAGAGTACTCAAAACCAAAGTTTTCTCGCTCCTTAAGAGGTTGGACTCGACGGCAAAGGAAACTGGAAATAATACCAAGGCCAGTCAAACCTTGCTATTTCAGAGTACTTATCCTCTCAACAAGCGGCTTGATCGCCTGGTTCTCATAATCCGTCAAGAGTTTCTTTTCCCATCGATCGTTAACCATGGGACCAGAAGAAGAATGAACGAAAAGGGGAGGAATCATGTTGGCGGAATAAAACCACTCAGAACGCCAATCCTTCACAGAGTCAACTAAGTCATAATCAAAAATTTTAATTTTGAGACCCTGATGGAACTGAATCCCACACCCACCAAGAACAGAAGTGTCATCACGATGGGGTTGTGGTTTAAGACGAAAGAAGAAACAGAAGAGGGAAAGAGAAGGAGGAATTCCAAGAAAGGTTTCGCAAAGATGAACAAAGACAGAAAGATGGAGGACAACATTGGGGGTAAGATGGTTCAAAGCAACCCCAAAATAATTAAGGAATCGATGGAGGAAGGCAGAAGCAGGAAGGCAGAGTCCAGCACGGACAAAGGAGACAAAGATGACGATCTCACCAGGACCGGGAGCAGGGACCCGATGCTCGCCTGGAGCTCTCCATTCAACAAAGTCCTTGCTCTGGATCAAGCCATCGCTGACAAGCTCGCGAAGCTCCTCTTCGGTCGTCGTCGGAGCCGGCCAAGACTTCTGGGCAGCCCTCATGGCCACGAACTCCTGATTCTCAATCATGGAGAGTGATGATTCCTCGTCCACGAAGGTTGACTGGGACTTGCTCACGGTTTTCTTCTTACCCATGTACTAACAGAGGCAAAAAAGCAACTAGGGGAAGAGAAAGCTTGGACGGCGGCGCTAAGACGGTGGCGGCAATGGCGACAGTGGACGTCTGAGAGCTAGGGTTTCAAGGCAAGAGAAGGGCAGTAAAGAAAAAGAAGACAAAGGGTCTTTAAATAGATCTTACAGTGATAAAAACGGCCCACCAGGCCCGTTAAAGCACCGTGTGAGAACGCAACGGTCCATTTACTGACACAGCTAAAATGACGGAGGGCACAAATCCACACAATGGTACAATTCAACAGGCAGATTCCAGACTTATCCGTCCAACACTACTGCGGAGTTATCATATTACTGCAAAAACAACCCGTCAACCATGAAGAAAAGAAGGGCTACCTCACAAGGAACATAAGAACTCGGTTCTTACGGAAAGAACTCGGGAATCTCATGAACAACCAGAACTACAACATAAAAATAAATGACAACTCAGAAGACAAGATTCTTTCCACTACAAGCGACTTCAAAAATAGAAGATTATAAATCTTACAAGACCCAACGTACTCGGTACCACGAAAAGCAAAGTAGCAAAGAGGAACACGGACACGGCTAGGCTCTGGAACGACTATATGTCCCAAATTGCTACTCGGAAGGACAAACCGCTATTGGCTACACTGTTTTCTTCAAAGGACAGACGCAGTGCATCCAAGGCGGAAATCAGCAGCACGGCAGGACAACACGGAGCAGAGAAGGCCGGCAGGCATCTGTCTACCCAAGACCGATGTGATGCTGGATATGGTGTTGATCTGCACCAGACAGTCTCAGGATAGGCGACGAGGATCAACCCAGAACTGCCAGATGAAGGAACAAAGCCCACATCACAAGGCTTCCTCCAACTACCGCAACGTACATCCTGGTACAATGCTGCTGCGGGATTAGCCTACTTATAATCCCTATCACAAGACTTCCTCCAGCTACGACAAGACACACAGGAACTACAAAACACGCCCGGGGGCTGCTCTACTTCACAAACTACCATGTCCATGACCCCGAAGGTTTCAACAAAATGTTCAATGGATGAAAACAAGCACTCCGGGAGGGTATTTATAGATCAAAGGAGCGGTGCACATGGACTAGGAGTACCAACGAAATAAGCCTAACAAAGGACACAGTGAAAAGACATGACTCAATAATGGAAGACTCAGGCGAGAGGGAACAGTACTCGAAGACGAGCATATTCGGAAGAATATACCAACATAGTACAACCCGTGAACAAAAGGCATTCACACTCAACCACCACCATACAACTACATCTGACAACAGCAGACTACCAGAGAATACGCCAAAACTCTGCATCCGAGTTCTTCCTGGACAAAACAACCCGGATATATGCTCGGGGGCTGCAAAAGGAGAGGTATACAGTTCTATCGAACAACTCAGATTCAAGACCCTCCAACTTTTTGTTCCAAATAGCAAGAGGCTCGGGGGCTACACTCAGTGAGTGCACTTTTTTCTCCAAAAAAGCGCACGTCACTCAAAACGCTTCTTCAAGACAGACGACTTCAGGGCCACAAGATAAAAAGAACCCGGGTATAGCTATATCCGAGCTCTTTCCGACAAAAAGAACCCGAACACAGCTAAATCAGAGCTCTTTTCAACAAGGAAGTCGGGGAGCCTTTCAACAAAGAATCAGGAAGATTTCAAGAAAAGACCCTCAAGCTCCTTGTGCCAAACAGCAAGAGGCTCGGGGCTACATCCAAATGGGAGTACTTTTTTCTTCAAAAAAGTACACAGCATGCAAAGGTCTCACAAAGCGATACACGGTTTCACTCAAGAAAGCACTCGGACGACGCTTGTTCCTGCTCAACGAGACTTGAAAGAACAAGACGAGGCTTCCAGAACTCAACCATGAAGTGCTTGGGGGCTTGTCGGTGCGGGAACCACGGGATACCCCACAAGGAAGGGAGAAGACCTAGTCTAATTAGGATTCTTCCCCTGTAATTTTAGTAGCAGTATTACTCTGTAATCCTACTAGGAATTCTCGTTGTCAACCGACTAGGACTCTGATCTCCTGACTATATAAAAGAGGGCGGGGCTCCTTAGATCGGGAGTTCGACAGAACAATTGTACAACACAACACTTCACAATCAACGCAAAGGCTAAACACCGACTGGACGTAGGGCTATTACTCGATCCACGATCGAGGGCCTGAACCAGGATAAATTGACTGTCTCTTGCGTTAACCGTCGAGTTCTGCATACGCTGAAGCCCGAACATACTGCCTCGGGTACCCCCATGGCAGGCTATCGGTGGTAAAATATCGACAGTAATAGAGAAAATTTTAAAAGAACATCACATGAATACTTTTCAAACATCCTAAAAATATACTATAGAACATTACATACATACTAAGCGAACATCGCTGAATATGTTATAGAACATCACATATATATTACGTGAACATCGCTAAATATATCATAGAACATCATATGTATACTAAGTGAACATCACAAAAACACCATAGCACATCACATGTATATTATGTGAAGAAGAGTATTCTAGTTTAGTGTTCATAAAATTGGTATTATATAATACATAAAAATAAATAAAAAGATACACATAAATAAAAAAAATAAAATCTAGAGCAAAGCATAAGGAAAAAAATAAAAACACATAAAAAGAAAATCACATGAATATTTTTCAAACATCCTAAAATATACTATAAAACATTAAATGTATACTAAGTGAACATCGCTGAATACATTATAGAACATCGCATATATATTGCGTGTACATCACTAAATACATCATAGAACATCAAATGTATACCAAGTGAACATCACAAAAACATCATAGCACATCACATGTATACTACATGAACATCACATGTATAGTACATGAACAACAGGAAACATTATAAAACATTATATGTATACTACATAAACATGACATAACACAACATAAAACATTAAATATATATTATGTGAACATCATATATATATATATATAAATACACATAAAAACATGACTAACAAATGATAAATAGGTAGAACAAATAAAATAAATAAATAACTTAAATAAGTATGGAAAAATAAGAAAAAAAAATTACGAATGAAAAAACATAGAAAACTAAAAAGAAAAGAAAAAGGCAAAACAAATAGAAGCAAGAAAAACAATGAAAAAGATCAAAAGGAAAAAAAGAAAAGATAAAAATAGAACATGTACAACACGTGAACATACAAAAAGGAAAGGAGAGAAAAAACATAAAAATATAGAAAATAAAAAGAATAATAAAAAATCACATAAAAGAAAAAAGGAAAGAAAAATAAAAAATGAAGCACGGAAAGAAAGAAAGAGAAAGAAAAAAGAGAAAGAAAAGAAATGAGAAGAAGAAGAAGAAAAAAAGAAAAACTCTCGTACCTGGGGGTTTCCGTTCCCGTGCGACGTATCACTGCTGCGCTTCCCGCGCCGTACCCGCTGGCTTCCCGCGCGCCATTCGGCGGAGTCATCGGATCCGAACCGATGATTCCCGTACTAGCTAGACCCAACTTTATTTATTATTGCTTTCTAAGTTTCTGTGGCGTCCAGTCAACTCGAGCTATCTATATATGTACGTGGACTAATCTAACCTGGCCAAGTCTCCTACAGCTTTTTTATGATATACGATTACAGGAAGTCAACAAATTTGCTCTTCTTACGACACCACAATGACATATACAGGTGATGTTTGTTTGCTAGGTTTCCCAAATTTCTTTCAACTTTTCAAAACGTGAGTCCATGAAGCTTGATGGCTCAACTGAAGCATTATTGCAATGTGTCTCCATGTGTTTGACTACTCCAAATTCGGATATGACAAGTAATATAATGTATGATCCATACGTGTATACTAGTATAGTACAAAAAAAATACACTGGCAGGTGCGTTCGGGGTAGCTAGGCGTAGTTAAAAGCGTGCAATCGAGTCCGTTTCAGCAGCGATGGAGATTCAGTAATAGTACTAGTCGTCGCCACTGCTTCCTTTCGACAGTGGACACCACTGCAAGTTTGCAGCAGCTCAACGGCGACATTGCTTTCTAAGTCGTCGATCGTCTGCCGTCTGGTCAACTCCCGACCGAACTACTAAGTCACACGTTTGTAATCTTGCGGTGCTCTCCAATTCCAACACATGTACTGTGTAACCGTAACATCAGCGTTCCATGTGATTGTTGGTTAACAGAGTTATGGAATCTCCAGAAAATGAAAAGAAAATGGAATTGCATGCATTCTTACCACTGCTACATCAATTATTGTTAGAGGTGCCATTCTTTTTAGGCGGATACGACTCTATCCAGAACCGTCTCTACAAATGGTTTCTAGAACAACCTGTATCTAGAATTCGATTAATAAAGTTGGCAAAAAGCATCCTAAGGGTCTTTCTTAAACTCATTCTCCAAATCATTATTATTTGAAGACACTTAAAAACATCGTTCTCTATATCTTTTCATCATAGTTACCAGGACCGGACTGAAGACCGAAATAGTGAAGGTCTTGGTTCACGGTTTGATTCAACCGTTTCAACCTTTTAGAACCGGCAATGGCACTGTTGTTGTTGCGCCGGCAGCAGTGGCGAGCCAGGGCAGGGGCAGGAGTGGTAGTGTGCAGTTAGGAGCTGGAGCGACGACGATGCGGAGGGGCGAGGAGGGTGGGAACATGAGCAGCGGGAAACAATGAGGGCCGACATGGCCATGGGGCTTCTGCCTTTGCCGGCAAGGGACAAGGCAAGGCAGGGTCAGGCCATGAGCCAGCTGTGGCGCCGACAGCCGAGGCACGCATGCTCGCCTAGCTTGCGGTAACGGTAGTGGATGGCCAGAACAGGCAACTATCGAAGATGGGTAGGGACGGCTGCAGGATGGTATCTGGAGGCCTGAGGCACGGGGCAGATGCCCGAGGTGCACGGGAGATGGTCGAGCGGCGTTACTGACCATGTGGCCGAAAGAGGATGGCATGGTGCGGTAGGCATCCAAAAGGACGGGGAAGAGAGAAGGATGGAATCAGGAGGTGGAAGACAATTGTCGTGGCAATATTATCTATTCACACTCCTTTTCTCTCTGCCAAACCACGGGAGTGAATATTTTAATGACTGCAGTGTCCTGTGGCAAGTAACCTAGTTTTTCATGATGGTACTATGCCAATTACCGAGTTGACAATGTCCTACAGGCTACAGCATATTCCCCGTCTCAGCGGTGGAGCAAAATTTGACTAAAATAAATTATAGCTCTAAAATAAAGTTTATAGAAAGAATGAAACATAAATAGACATGTAACATGTCTGTCATCGTCTTCCATGAATGTTAGTAGGGTTTTCAATCTCGTTGCAATATATGGACATGTTTGCTAGTTCAGTAAGAAAACATTAACTTAAAAAACTTAAAAAAAAACTGGTACTCCCTTCATTCCAAAATATATAGGTTGTTTTAATTTTATCATAATAATTCTGAAACTTTTCTAACTTTTACTGACTATATACAAAATTATATTAACATCGACAATGCCAGAAAAAAACATTAGAAGGACATAGTTAATGGGTGATTTAATCACTAATTCGATGCTTGAGATTTTAGTTTTTTCTTACAAATTTTATTAAAGTTGAAATTTAACTTATGATAAAACTAAACTGCCTATGTATGTATTACAGTATTACCTACTGTATTATTTTATTACGGGTCTCCGTGATGACACGGTAGAAAGTCATGTCAATGCATAAGTAGCGCGTGTATTGCTTCACTACTACAGGATGGCATTGTTGTCCCGGGCGGTAACGGCCTTTAGTTCCGGTTACCGCGTCGGGACAACGATCCCGGGACTAAAGGTAGAACCTTCAGTCCCGGGTCATCGAGCCAGGACTAAAGAGGGACCTTTAGTCTCGGTTGGTGTTACCAACCGGGACTAAAGGTTCCTTTTTTTTAATTTGTTTTCAGTTCAGTTACACATATTTGTTTAATATATAATATATTTTTATGTACGTATTCTACGCTGCTAATATAAATACACGCACGCATATAATTACATCTAATTCTCATCTCGAGCATTATTATATTTGAATAAAGTATGAAACTATATATATTATAGATATATATGTATATATACAACACTTTCATAATCTTGTTCTCAAAAATAACGATATCAATAAACATTTAATTTACATCATTTATTCCTTAGGATCAAAGTAGAACTCGCCGTTGGGATTTAGCACTTTTTCTAGAAGAAATCCCGCTATTGACTCTTGAACTGCTTTCAGATGGTCTTTTTGCATGACCCTTTGTTTCAACTATTCAGTCTTGCATTTGAAATAAAAAGAAAAGTATTAATACATATATATATATATTCATTTAAAAATAAATAAAAAATTGATATATACGTACTCTGAGGACATCTTCAGGAGTTCTTCTTATGTGCGCAGTGATAAATTCACAAACGTAGTATCCACACAAGTTATTACCTGGTTGCTGCCGCAAACACCACTGTACGAGAAGAAGATTATTCTCATCATCTCACACGTAAATTGACGTACGATATAGTAATTAAACACGTGGGGAAGTATATATAGTACAACTTACTAGTATTTCAACTATATTAAGTGGTGCCTTGCAATCCTTACTGTGTTGCCGAATAAACTCTTTCCAAACCCTGTGCGACCAATAATATACGATCGTTAATAAATTATGGCAAAGTCTATTCAATAATAGTTGTGCGTGAGAGATCGAAATTACCCCTGGATAATGTCTATCATATCTTGGTATAGTGCCCGCTCTTTTTTCAACGAGTCCAAGATTACTAACCGACTTGAGTTTAACTCAATGACAATGAGTATCCAGTGAAACCTGCATTGGTTTATACACACACACGTACATGCATATAAGTTGTATTGATATTACATAAAATGTGTAGACTACATTATTATTAACACTTACTCAAAGTTGTACGGGAAAAGTATTGTTGTCTTGTCGTGCTGCTTCACGAAGAACCTCATGATATTCTTCTGTGCTTCAGATACCCACTGCTCCTTAGCAATAATATCGGTTTTGAATACGATATAAGGATTAATGAAGCCAACACTGGTGTCTTGTATTCTTTGGAGCTCTGACATCTAGAATCTGTATATAAATATAAGTTACATGTGAGGATAATTATATATATGTACGTATGGAAGTGAGTTTATTAAATAAAAGTAAGAATCACTTACAAACAAAAGCAGCTAATGATTGATTTGTCCAGAGCGTCCATGTGGTATAGTTGATGCAATTCTTCGAAACTAATATGTAAGATGTCATCGCCACGGAAGTAATGATGGTCTTTAAATCTGACAAAGATCCACTCCTCACCCCTGCCACACGCCTGCATGTACCACTTATTGAGCAAGTACATTTGCGTACCCAATTCATTCAGAGCTGCAGGGTTGTACAGACTTTTGCCAAATTTATAAGTCTTCCAGGTATCAACTTCCAGGTTCTGGATTGGAGCTTTGCCCGTCAATTGATCCAAGGTTAAACCAGTATTTTCAAAAAAAAGCATTAAGGCCTTGAACCGACACTTCTCCAGAGTTGTCTGGTCGATAGACTTCTATGTTGGAACCATATTCATTAGCAACAACAAGATTTTGCATTGGTTGCTTCTGTTGTCCGAGCTGTGGGACATCCTTCCCTGATGCTCTTTTCCTTTTCTTATCTGCATCATGTGACTTCACGAGGGAGTGGTCATAGTCTGATAGTGGCGGAGGCTTACAAAGTTCAAGCATCTTTTTCTTATGAGCTTCGACCTTCTGCCTCAGCAGATCTCGTGGTATGTAAAAGTACGGCTTCTCCTTAAGCTTCGCTTGTCTCTGCTTTTCGATATCTATAAAAAAATATTTCACTTTTTTTGTCTTCTTCAGCTGCTATTTGCTCATCAGTCTTTTCAGGAAGTATTTCTTGAGAAATAACTCTTTTTTCGGGGTCTTCTTTGCCGCCGGAACCTTAGACGTCTCTGTAGTGCGTCGCTGTGGAGGGGATGGGGGCGATGTTGGAGACCGGCGTGGAGGCGATGAGGCCGGTGTTGGAGACTGGCGTGGAGGCGTTGGAGATCGTTGTGGAGGCGGTGGGGCCGGTGTAGGAGTTGGAGATTGTTGTGGAGGCGATGGGGCCGGTGTAGGAGTTGGAGATCGCCGTGGGGATGAAGTCGTCTCGCCCCCCGCGACGCTATGATGAGATGGGGAAAGAATGATTGGGCTAGGCTGGGGGGAGACCCTGCTACAAAAACAAGTTGTGAGTCAATTATTTTTGAAGCCAATAGAAAATTAATGGAAAATAATATTTCATTCACTTTCATTCGTACATTCTTCAAGATAAACTTTTTATACAATGTCTTCTTCCAACTCTAGAACAATGTTGCCATTTTCTTCATTGTCCAATCCCTCACTAGCTTCTTCAAAGCATCATCTGCTTGTAATGTGAAATGCCGAGTGATATCTCTCCAAGCTAGGTTCTTGTCACGATCAGATACAAAACTAACATTAGGAGCGGATATCTTCTGCTTCCATTCACGAGCACTAACTGGGATCCTATCCCTTACAATGAACCCACATTGATTGACATATGTTTGAGCATGTGGTCCCAATGGTTTGTCGGTGTTGGTGTCGAATTCTGATATTATGAAACGGCCCTCTAATGGCTTTTTTGGCCCTCAGACTTTCCTACTCTTGCCGGTGGTTGATGTAGATCCAGAGACCGGCTACATGAGTAGAAACACAACGATTAACAACAAATATACGTACGCATGCATCTATAAGAGATGATAGATAATCGAATATACCTCGCCAGTATTTTCTTGCGCGATAATTTGTTGATCTTCAACCACCGGGATATTCAGGATATCCTCATAATCAGCAAAGTACTGACTCATGTCATCTACATCCGCATTGGTGCCGGCATTGATAATATCCGCCATTATGTCATCATTCAAGATATCATCCGGAGCAGCCATTTGTATCTTCAAGATAACACATAGATAGAATTACTATGGCACATAACATAAGTACATGTGATAACACATATAGAATTACTAAATCCAATTAAATATAATAACACATAATATTTCATAAGGATAAACAATAATAAGGTATAGGCTTTGGAATCGAATCAAAAACACTTTCGATCCAAAAACATGGAAATAAATACATGTATATATACACATAGAATGATACAATTTTCTCTCTCTCTCAACACATAGAAATAAGTGCATATGTATATATCTATAGATATGCATGTGATAACACATAGAATGTCTCTCTAGATACAATTTTCTCTCTCTCTCTCTCAACACATGGAAATAAGTACATGTATATATACACATAGAAATAATTAAGTACATATGTATACATATAGAATCTCTCTCTAGATATGCATGTGATATAGATAGAATTACTAATAAAATATCCAAGTGATATATAGATAGAATTACTAAAATAAAATATGCATGTGATATAGAGATAGAATTACTAATAAAATATGCATGTGTCAATTACTAAAACAAAATTAAATCTAACATATATATAGAGAGATAGAATATAATTACTAAATCCAATTAAATATAATAACACACATATATCTAGATAGAATTAATTACTAAATCTAATTAAACCTAACATATATACATAGATAGAATTACTAAATCAAAATTAAATCTAACACATATATAGAGAGAGATAGAATAATAATTACTAAATCCAATTAAATATAATAAACATATATACATAGATAGAATTACTAAATCAAAAATAAATCTAATTAACATATATATAGAGAGATAGAATATATAATTACTAAATCCAATTAAATAAATCTAACATGAAATTAGATAAACTAGTAATAGATAATACCTTTTAATCCAACATATATCAAAAACTATAATAAAAACTATCTAAAAAACTATCTAAATAAAGTACTAATTAAATTTTAATACATTTAAATCTAACATATATAAAAAACTATCTAAAAAACTAACTAAAAAACTAACAATAAACTACTAATTAAATTTTAATACATTTTAATCTAACATATATATAAAAACTATCAAAAAAACTATCTAAAAACTATCTAAATAAACTAGTAATTAAATTTAATATACATTTTAATCTAATATATATATCAAAAACAATCTAAAAAAACTAGAAACTTTGTAAAAAAATATGGCCGAGAGCAGCTAGCTAGCAGGCTAGCTGGGGCGGATGGCAGGCTGGGCAGGGCGTGCTGGCCGGCCACGGGGCCGAGCTGAGCACCTCGTGCGAGGACGACGTACGGCGGAGATGGCGAGATCGATGCGGGTGGATTGGCGCGGCCGGGCGAGGGACGACGACGGCGCGGCGCGGTAGATGAGCTCGACGGCCGTCGGGCGGGGCTCTACGACGAGGCTGGGTGGGAAGCGGTCGGCGACGGAGGGTGGGCTCGGGTGCGGCGGTGGAGACGGGATGCGGTGGAGAGACGGTGCGCGATGCGGGCCGGGCGAATGGCGCGGCCGAGCGGGGGTAGACGACGACGGTGGCGCGGTAGAGACGAGCTCGACGGCCGGGCAGGGCTGGGCGATGGAGGGGAGATCAAAGATGGCGGTGGCGGCGGCGATGATCGACGTGTAGATCGAAAAGTAGAAGATGAACAGAATAGAAACCGTTCGATATATATAGGCCGGGACCCTTTAGTCCCGGCTGGTAAGCCGAACTGAGACTAAAGGTCCAACCCTTTAGTCCCGGCTCGTCTTACCAGCCGGGACTAAAGGAGCTTTAGTCCCGGTTGGTGTTACCAGCCGGAACTAAAGGTATTTTTGGGCGGGCAATTCCGCCCACCCTTTAGTCCCGGTTCCTGGTCTGGGCCGGGACTGAAGGCCTAAAAATTTTGGCAGCCCGCTAGAGTAATTGGAAAGGCCTGGGATTTTGATTTTGTTCTTGTTTAATACTAGGTTAATCAATTAATTCTATAGCAACTTCAAGACTTTGCAACATTTATTTTAAAAAATACTATTGATTAACTAATTATTTATTATAAATAGGAAAATTTTGTAACCTAAGTTTTTAATTTCTTTTATGAATATAGAATATAAATGTTACTAATACTAAGTATTTTGTGAATGCAAAAATATATTTGTAACTTAAAATTAATAAAACTAATATTATTCGATAGGAAATTTATTATTACATTATTGTAACGTTAATGTTTCAATTTTTTCTCGGTTTTTGACCAAAATTGATAGGAAATTTTTGTTGAACCTATAAAAGTAAAGAAAATATAGTAGTTTTGTTCTACAACTTTTTCAAATGAAAAAATAGCCTATATAAGGATTTTAGATCTTGATGAGTTGAACAAACTTAATATTCAAAACTTTTCAATTTGAGACAATCTAGGGTTCCGAAAACTAGTTTGTAGGCGTCGAAATTTAAACATCACAAATTTGAACCGTCTAAACTTTTTCAAATGGAAAGTTGACCAAAACAACAATTGTATATCTTGATGAGATGAACAAACTTGGTATTCAAAACTTTTCAATTTGAGACAATCTAGGGTTCCGAAAACTAGTTTGTAGGCCTTAAAATTTAAAAATCACAAATTTGAACCGTCCAAACTTTCTCAAATGGAAAGTTGACCAAAACAACAATTGTAGATCCTGGTGATTTTAACAAACTTGGTATTCAAAACTTTTCAATTTGAAGTCATTTAGAGTTCATAATACTAGAGTCAAAGTGTTATTTTTTTCATTTGACCAAATTTGACTTGGTCAAACTTGCTCAAATGAGACACTAAATGACCTCAGATGAAAAATCTTTGAATACCAAGTTTGATCATCTAAGCAAGATCTACAATTGTTACATAGCTCATTTTCCAATTTGAGAAAGTTTTATCAAACACTAGTCATAAATTCTTGAATCTCTTATAGACTTTCTAAAACTATATCACACACTTGTGAAATTTGAACTACATTTTATTCAAACTTTCTCAAATGAAAAAATGTCCTATACAAGGATTGTAGATCTTGATGAGCTGAACAAACTTGGTATTCAAAACTTTTCAATTTGAGACAATCTAGGGTTCCGAAAACTAGTTTGTAGGCGTCGAAATTTAAAAATCATAAATTTGAACCATCCAAACTTTCTTAAATGGAAAGTTTACCAAAACAACAATTGTAGATCTTGATGAGTTTAACAAACTTGGTATTCAAAACTTTTCAATTTGAAGTCATTTAGAGTTTATAATCGTAGAGTCAAAGTGTTGTTTTTTCATTTGACCAAATTTGACTTGGTCAAACTTGCTCAAATGAGACACTAAATGACCTCAGATGAAAAATCTCTGAATACCAAGTTTGATCATCTTAGTAAGATATACAATTGTTACATAGCTCATTTTCCCATTTGAGAAAGTTTTATCAAACACTAGTCACAAATTCTTGAATCTCAGACTTTCTAAAACCATGTCACACTTGTGAAATTTGAACTACATTTTGTTCAAACTTTCTAAAATGAAAAAATGGCCTATATAAGGATTGTAGATCTTGATGAGCTGAACAAACTTGGTATTCAAAACTTTTCAATTTGAGACAATCTAGGGTTCCGAAAACTAGTTTGTAGGCGTCGAAATTTAAAAATCACAAATTTGAACCATCCAAACTTTCTCAAATGGAAAGTTGACCAAAACAACAATTGTAGATCTTGATGAGTTTAACAAACTTGGTATTCAAAACTTTACAATTTGAAGTCATTTAGAGTTCATAATACTAGAGTCAATGTGTTGTTTTTTCATTTGACCAAATTTGACTTGGTCAAACTTACTCAAATGAGACACTAAATGACCTCAGATGAAAAAACTCTGAATACCAAGTTTGATCATCTCAGCAAGATCTACAATTGTTACATAGCTCATTTTCCCATTTGAGAAATTTTTATCAAACACTAGTCACAAATTCTTGAATCTCATATAGACTTTCTGAAACTATGTCACACACTTGTGAAATTTGAAACATATATTAAACATATTACAATGTGAAGTCATAACATGTTACATAATATCCGTCTCTAAAACATAATATATTAAATATGCATCGTTATATCATGCGGGCACAACAGTGAATTTCTTCTTGACGTATGACCCTTGGTTATGATCTTGTCGTAACCATGGAGTGTCTTCATCATTTAACACGATGCTTGGATCTTTCTTCACTATGAAGGGTGAAATTCGGACATTTCTTTCATAATGTTCTGACTTATCTTCAATTTCCACTATATTTATTTTCCCAGAAAGAACTATGTGGCGCTTTGGCTCATTGATCATTGAGTTGATGTCTTCGTTTTTTCCTCTCTTTGATTTTGTAGACATGTCTTTCACATAGAACACCTGACTCACATCGGCAGCAAGGACAAAATGGTTCGTCTTTGTACCCAATATTGTTAAGGTCTACTATTGTCATTCCATACTCTTTGTCGACTGTTACCCCTCCTCCGGTCTGCTTCACCCATTGGCACCGGAACAAAGAGACTTTAAAATTAGGTGCGTAGTCTAGTTCCCATATCTCTTCTATGCGGCCATAATATGTTTGTATATTCCCATTTGGATCTGTGCCATTTATGCGAACACCACTATTTTGATTGGTGCTCTTTTCATCTTAGGCAACTGTGTAAAATGTATTCCCATTTATCTCGTACCCTTGGTACATGAGGATATGCCACGATGGTTGCCTAGCCAACAAATACAGTTGCTCATCAATATTGTCATCGCCTTGACATTCTTTTCACAACCAACCACTAAAACTTTCCATGTGCTGACGCCTAATCCAAGCTTCAATCTTCCCTGGAAACTTGGATCGTAAGAACTCCTTATGTATCTCGATGTACGGATGCACCAATGACGAGTTCTGAAGAACTGTGTAGTGTGCTTTATTGAAATAATCGTCTTCCATGCCGATATATGTTTTCTTCCCTGAAGTTCCTTTACCACTAAGTCTCCCCTCATGTCGCGATTCAGGAATGCCAATCGGGGCAAGGTCAGGAATAAAGTCAACACAGAACTCAATGACCTCCTCTATTCTATAGCCCCTGGGCGATGCTTCCTTCAGGCTTAGAACGGACTTTCACATATTTCTTCAAGACTCCCATAAACCTCTCGAAAGGGAACATGTTATGTAAGAACACAGGTCCAAGAATACTAATCTCATTTACCAAATGAACTAGGAGGTGTGTCATGATATTAAAGAAGGATGGAGAGAACACCAACTCAAAGCTAACAAGACATTGAACCACATCATTCTGTAGAGTAGCTAGTTCCACTGGATTGATTGCCTTCTGAGAAATTGCATTGAGGAATGCACATAGCTTCACGGTGGCTAGACGTACATGTGGAGGTAGAATTCCTCTTAAAGCAACTGGAAGCAATTGCGTCATAAGCATGTGGCAGTCGTGGGACTTTAAGTTTAGGAATTTCTTCTCTGGCACATTTATTATACCCTTTATATTGGAGGAGAATCCCGATGGGACCTTGATGCTGCTTAGACATTCGAACATGTTGTCCCTCTCTTCTTTGCTAAGCGTGTAGCTAGCAGGACTTAAGTAATGACGTCCATCATCTATCTTCTCTGGATGAAGGTTGTCTCATTCTTTCATGCCCTGCAAGTCCTGGCGTGCTTCAAGTGAATCCTTTGGCTTCCCGTACACACCCATGAATCCTAACAGGTTCACACAAAGATTCTTTGTCAGGTGCATCACGTCGATTGCGTTGCGGACCTCTAGGACTTGCCAATAGGGTAGCTCCCAAAAGATGGACTTCTTCTTCCACATGGGTGCGTGTCCCTTAGCATCTTTGGGAATAGATTTGCTGCCTTGTCCCTTTCCAAATACTACTTTCACATCCTTGACCATTGCGAGTACATCTTCCCCGGTTCGGTTATGAGGCTTCTTTCGATGGTCTGGCTACCTTTAAAATGCTTCCCTTTCTTTCTTACTTGGTGATTCAAAGGAATGAATCGACGATGGCCAAGGTACACGACCTTTTGACATCTTTTCAAATATATACTGTCAAGGTCATCAAAACAATGTGTGCATGCATTATATCCTTTCTTTGTCTGACCTGAAAGATTACTTAAAGCAGGTCAATCATTGATTGTTACGAACAACATTGCTCGTAGGTCAAAGTGTTCTTGTTTGTACTCATCACAGACACATACACCTGGTTTGTTCCATAAAACTAGAAGTTCTTCAACTAATGGCTTTAGATAGACATCAAGGTCGTTGCCAGGTTGCCTCGGACCTTGGATGAGGATCGGCATCATAATGAACTTTCGCTTCATGCATAACCATGGAGGAAGGTTGTAGATACATAGAGTAACTGGCCAAGTGCTATGACTAGTGCTCTGCTCCCCAAAAGGATTCATACCATCTGTACTTAAGATGAACCTTAAGTTTCTAGCCTCATTTGCAAACTCTGGAAATTCCTTATCTATCGCTCTCCACTGGGACCCATCAGCTGGGTGTCTCAGCATATTGTCTACCTTACGGTCTTTTTTATGCCACTGCAACAACTTTGCATGGTCTTTATTTCTAAACAAACATTTTAAGCGTGGTATTATAGGAGCATACCACATAACCTTGGCAGGGATTTTCTTTCTAGGACGTTGTTCACCCTCGACGTCACCAGGATCATCGCGCCTGATCTTATACCGCGATGCTTTACATACCGGGCATTCATCCAAATTCTCGTATTCATTGCCATGGTAGAGGATGCAGTCATTAGGACATGCATGTATCTTCTGGATTTTTAATCCCAAAGGGCAGACAACCTTTTTTGCTTCGTACGTAGTGGTGGGCAATTCATTTGGCTTCGGAAGCATCTTCTTTATGAGGTTCAATAAATTCCCAAATGCCTTGTCGGATACACCATTCTTTGCCTTTCACTGTAGCAATTCCAGTGTTGTACCCAACTTTTTTGCCCCTCTTTGGCCGTCGGGTATAGTAACTTCCTATGATCCTCAAGCATGCACTCGAACTTAACTTTCTCTTTTTCACTTTCACATTGTTGTTGTGCATCACGAATGGCATCGCTAAGAGCATCACCGAGATCATCTTCTGCCGCTACCTCTTCTTCATCTCCCCCATTGTAGTATCATCAAAGGCACCATACTGAGCAATAATGTCATCAATGTCTAAATCTTCTCCTTCACCTTCTTCCATCATGACCTCGCTTTCTCCATGCTTAGTCCAACATATATAGTTTGACATGAAACTTGACTTAAGCAAATGTGAATGAAGACTCATTGAGCTTGAATATTCCTTTAAATTCTTACATAGGGCACATGGACAGCACATGAAACCATCCTGCTTATTTGCCTCAGCCACACCTAAGAAATAGTGCACGCCCTCAATAAAGTCTTGGGAGCGGCGATCGGCATTGTACATCCAATGGCGTGACATAATCTGCATTACACGACAAATTATGAAAACCTTGAACATAATTAAGTATTTTATTACACAACATAGATGACACACACATGGTTGATTAATTAACTAAGCCTGGCTATAACGTAACCAATCCCAACTATCACTAAACAAACTAAAACTACAATGCACTTCAGTAACATAATTATTTCATGACCGTACGCAACTAAAACAGACAAATCATTCATCTGTTGAATATCAATAAGCTTCTCCTGCTGGCTCACTGCCTCATCATCAGCAGCCGCTACCTCAAGCGCACCCGAATTCTGCATGTATGTAGCATAATCTTCCACATAGTACCAACCATCGCATCCATTGCCCACCCACTGAAATTAAAGCCAAAAAATATTTAGTCAAAAATATTCAAGAAAAGCAGGTCAATTAGCCATAATAATCAAATGCGTAAGAAACTCACATCGCGATCTGGACACTTGTAGAAAACACGACCCTTGTTGGGTCCCTGTCTCTTGACTCGGTACTCCATCACAATCTTCTGCTTACACTTGCCGCAGATAATGAGAGGGAGTTATGGCCTCAGTCATTTCACAACCGAACGAGAGGCCGAGGATCCGGTACCAGTTGTCATCTAATTTCTATACTTATTTTTGCAAACTAGTGTAAATTTCACATTTTCTAAAATAATATATTTAAACAAAACTAAAATTATTTATTTATCTAACTAAACCATGAAATATGTACTATGTATAATAGTAAAATACCAAACACTAGTAGAGAACAGACCTTTGATCCTCGGCCAAAATGGGCTCTAGTCCCGGAATTTTTTGCCCCCGGGACTAGAAATACCTTTACTCCCGGTTGGTGGCTCCAACCGGGACTAAAGTCCCCTGCCCAACGGCTACTGCGCCAGACAGAGGTGGCAGGGACCTTTAGTCCCGGTTGGAGCCACCAACCGGGACTAAAGGTATACTTTTACTCCCGGTTGGTGGCTCCAACCGGGAGTAAAGGTCTACTCCCGGGCCGTGGCTGCGCCCGGGGTTGGAAAGTTACCTTTAGTCCCGGTTGGATCTATCAACCGGGACTAAATGTTCTCCCTTTATAAATCGGCCGTCTCCTCCTTCCTTCCCGAGCCCGAGCTCAGCACATTTTGAAGCTCACTGCAGTAGTGTTCTTGCTTCCTCCCTCCCTCCATTGTTCCTCCATCCATTCTTCGATTCCTCCGTCGATTCTTCAGTTGTAAAGGTTACCAATCTCATACTTTCATTTTTTACCATTTTCTTATGCCATTTTATTCACTATATATATTTATGGTTCTTTATTGTGGTTTTTTTTCATTTGTAAGCAATTTGAGCTCAAAATCACTTTAAGCTTGCATATTTACATGAAAGAAGGTTAAAGTATATATAAATATAAAGTTAGAAAATAGTTAGAAAATTATAGCAAATCCTTACTAGTTGAACTTGCGGACCGTGTTCAGGTCGGCGAGGATGTTCTCTGCCGAGCGGTAACGGACGTCAAGGAGGAGCTTTGATTCTACGAGGGAGAGCGATAACGGTCGTGGAAGACCGTGTTCCCTTCCTCGTAGAATCGGAGCTCTTCCTTGACCAAGTACGGTGCCGTCCGGTGGAGAAATCCTCGCCGAGCTGATCACGTAAGCAAGGTCAACTAGTACGGATGGTTATTTATTCACATGTCCCGATATCGTCGTAGTAGTCTGTCAATCACCGTACCTAAACGTAGTATATATAAATAAAAACTTAGAAAATAGTTAGAAAATTATAGAAAATCCGTACTAGTTGAACTTGCGGACCGTGTTCAGCTCGGCAAGCATGTTCTCTGTCGAGCGGTAACAGACATCAAGGAGGAGCTTTGATTCTACGAGGGAGAGCGACAACGGTCGTGGGAGACCGTGTTCCCTTCCTCATAGAATCGGAGCTCTTCCTTGACCAAGTACGGTGCTGTCCGGTGGAGAAATGCTCGCCGAGATGATCACGTAAGCAAGGTCAACTAGTACGGATGGTTATTTATTCACACGTCCCGATATCGTCATAGTAGTCTGTTATGTGTGTACATTCCCATTCTTCTGTTAATTTGCGGAAATATCATATGAATTACTTACCTGCCGCAGTAAAAGACGAGAACACAATGACCATTAAAAATATCATTGTTTAGAGATCTAGATAATTTTATAGTTTGTTAATTTTATTTGTTTATAAAAGAAGAAATTTATAGTGTATTAAAAAATGAGTATAGAGAGTAGATGGCAACTGCTTCCGGGTCCTCGGCCTCTCATGGGTTTCCAAAGCGACTTAGGCCGGGCCTTCCTCTCATTCCATGCGGCAAGTGTCGTGATGAGATGAAGATTGTGATGGAGTACCGAGTGAAGAAGGAGGGTCCCAACAAGGATCGTATCTTCTACAAGTGTCCGGATCGCAATGTGAGTTATTTTATCGTATTTAATGATTATGGTTAGTTTATACCTATTTTCATGATGGTTGTGATTAAAGTTCTAATTTTTTGTTTTAATTTCAGTGGGATGGCAATGGACGATGTTCAGGCTTCTACTGGGAGGAAGAGTATGTTGAACTCGTGCAAAAATATCTTGCACAACAGGCAGATACGGCGGCTAATGAGGCAGTGATCCAGCCGAAGAAGCCCAAAGATGTTGCACAATCGGGGGATCTGTCTGTTTTAGTTGAGATTGGTCGCGAAATCCTTGTGCTCCTGAAATGTATTTTAGCTTTAGTTCTTTTAGTGGTAGTTGGGATTGTCTACATTGTAGCGATGCTTTCATAAATTTGTATCTTTTGTGGTGGCACGCATGTTGTATAAATAATTAATTATGATCTAGGTTTTAATATGATATTTATGTCATGTAATGCAGATGAGCCGTCATTGGATGTATAATGCTGATCGCCGCTCACAAGAGTTCATTGACGGCGTGCATTCTTTATTACGTGCGGCCGAGACAAACAAACGCGACGGTTTCATGTGCTGCCCATGTGCCATATGTAAGAATACGGTGGAATATCCTTGCTCAAGGACTCTTCATTCACACTTGTTCAAGTCGGGTTTCATGCCAAACTATATTTGTTGGACAAAGCACGGAGAAACCGGTGTTGTAATGGAAGAAGATGAAGAAGAACAATGGGACGACAATGATATTATTCCTGATGGTGCATGCTTCAATGATACTGCAATGGGAGAAGCTGAAGAAGAGGTAGCCGCAGAAGATGAGCCGGCTGATGATCTTTGTCAGGTCATTCGTGATGCACAAAGAGAATGTGAAAGTGAAAAGGAGAAGATCAAGTTCGAGCGGATGCTAGAAGATCACAAGAAATTGTTGTACCCAACTTGTGATGCAGGGCAGAAAAAGTTGGGAACCACACTAGAATTGCTGCAATGGAAGGCAAAGAATGGTGTATCTGACAAGGGATTTGGAGAGTTACTAAAAATCCAAAAGAAGATGCTTCCGAAGTACAATGAATTGCCCGCCACTACCTACGAAGCAAAACAAGTTGTCTGTCCTATGGGGCTAGAAATAGAGAAGATACATGCATGTCCTAATGACTGCATCCTATACCGTGGCAAAGAGTACGAGAAATTGGATGCATGCCCGGTATGCCATGCGTCGCGGTATAAGATCAGGCGAGATGACCCTGGTGATGTTGAGGGCGAACGTCCACGTAAGAAAATCCCTACCAAGGTTATGTGGTATGCTCCTATAATACCACGCTTGAAACGTCTGTTCAGAAACAAAGAACATGCAAAATTGTTATGATGGCACAAAGAAGACCGTAAGGTAGACAATATGTTGAGACACCCTGCTGATGGGTCCCAGTGGAGAGCAATCGATAGAGAATTCCCGGAGTTTGCAAATGACGCAAGAAACTTAAGGTTTGCTTTAAGTACAGATGGTATCAATCCTTTTGGAGAGCAGAACAGTAGTCATAGCACTTGGCCTGTTACTCTAAGTATCTACAACATTCCTCCTTGGTTATGCATGAAGCGGAAGTTCATTATGATGCCTGTGCTCATCCAAGGCCCGAAGCAACCTGGCAATGACATCGATGTGTACCTGAGACCACTTATTGATGAACTTCTCATTTTGTGGAATAAAGAAGGTGTACGTGTGTGGGATGAGTACAAACAGGAACACTTTGATCTGCGAGCATTGTTGTTCGTAACAATCAATGATTGGCCTGCTCTAAGTAATCTTTCAGGACAGTCAAACAAGGGATATAATGCATGCACACACTGCTTCGGTGATATTAGAGGTGTATTCTTGAAAAAATGTCGAAAGGTCGTGTACCTTGGCCATCGTCGATTTCTTCCTGCAAATCACCCCCATAAGAAAGAAAGGTAAGCATTTTAAAGGGAAAGCAGACCACCTGACCAAGCCTCGCAACCGAACCGGTGAGGATGTACTCGATATGGTCAATGATGTGAAAGTCGTCTTTGGAAAAGGACATGGAAGCCAACCTATTCCGAAAGACGCTAACGGTCACGCACCCATGTGGAAGAAAAAGTCCATATTTTGGGACCTACCCTATTGGCAAGTCCTGGAGGTCCGTAGCTCGATCGACGTGATGCACCTGACGAAGAATCTTTGTGTGAACCTGCTAGGCTTTATGGGTGTGTATGGAAAGCCTAAGGACACATTTGAAGCACGACAGGACCTGCGTTGTTTGAGAGAAAGAGACAACCTGCATCCAGAGAAGACAGATGATAGACGCCATTACTTACGTCCTGCTAGCTACACTCTAAGCAAAGAGGAGAAGGAAATCATGTTTGAATGCTTAAACAACATCAAGGTACCATCTGGATTCTCCTCGAATATAAAGGGTATTATAAATGTGCCAGAGAAGAAATTCTGTAACTTAAAGTCCCATGACTGTCACGTTCTCATGACGCAATTACTTCCAGTTGCATTAAGAGGAATTCTACCTCCAAATGTACGTCTAGCCACCGTAAAGCTATGTGCATTCCTCATGCAATTTCCTCAGAAGGCAATTGATCCAACTGATCTAGCTAAACTACAGAATGATGTGGTTCAATGTCTCGTCAGCTTTGAGTTAGTGTTCCCTCCTTCCTTCTTTGATATTATGACACACCTCCTAGTTCACCTAGTCAAGGAGATTTTCACTCTCGGTCCTGTGTTCCTACACAACATGTTCCCCTTAGAGAGATTCATGGGAGTCCTAGAAATATGTTCACAACCGTGCTCGCCCAGAAGGAAGCATCGCCAAGGGCTATGGAACAGAAGAGGTCATTGAGTTCTGTGTTGACTTTATTCCCGACCTTGACTCGATTGGTGTTCCTGAATCGAGACATGAGGGGAGACTAAGCGGAAAGGGGACACTAGGGAGGAAAACATATATTGGTACGGATGATGATTATTTCAATAAAGCGCACTACACAGTTCTACAGAACTCCTCTTTGGTAGATCCGTATATTGAGACACACAAGGATCTCTTACGATCCGAGTTTCCAGGAAGACTGAAGCTTGGATTACGCATAAGCACATGGAAACTTTCGGCGGTTGGTTGCGAAAAAAATGTCAAGGTGATGAGAGCATCCATGAGCAACTGTATTTATTGGCTATGCAACCATCATGGCATATCGTCACATACAAAGGGTACGAGATAAATGGGAACATATTCTACACAGTAGCCCAAGATAAAAGGAGTACCAACCAAAACAGTGGTGTCCGCATAGATGCCACAGACCCGAATGGGAATAAGCAGACATATTATGGACGCATAGATGAAATATGGGAACTAGAATATGCACCTACTTTGAAGATCCCATTGTTCAAGTGCCAATGGGTCAAGGTGACCGGAGGCGGAGTAACAGTAGACAACGAGTATGGAATGACAACAGTAGACCTTAGTAATATTGGGTACAAAGACGAACCATTCGTCCTTGCCAAGGATGTGAATCAGGTGTTCTATGTCAATGATATG